>NC_092041.1:78905262-78999862 GCF_003086295.3 Arachis hypogaea
CATATTCCCTTTCTCCATCATGGACCTAAGTGGAATTGAGCAGTCCAGAAGGACTCTGGGGTCATATGCTAACCCCATTACAGCTGCATATGGGAGTAGCATCTATACACCTCCCATCAAAGCAAGCAGCTTTGAGCTAAATCCTCAACTCATTATCATAGTGCAGCAAAATTGCCAGTATTCCGGTCTTCCACAGGAAGAACCTACTGAGTTTCTGGCACAGTTTTTACAAATTGCTGACACAGTACGTGATAAAGAGGTGGATCAGGATGTCTACAGACTATTACTGTTTCCATTTGCTGTAAGAGATCAAGCTAAGAGGTGGTTGAATAACCAACCTACAGCAAGCATAAAGACATGGAAACAGTTATCAGACAAATTCCTGAATCACTTTTACCCTCCAAAGAGGATGACACAGCTAAGGCTGGACATCCAAGGCTTTAAACAAGAGGATAATGAATCCCTTTATAATGCCTGGGAGAGGTATAGAGGTATGCTAAGAAAATGCCCCTCTGAAATGTTTTCAGAGTGGGTGCAGTTAGACATCTTCTACTATGGGCTTACAGAAAAAGCTCAGATGTCTTTAGACCACTCAGCTGGTGGATCTATACACATGAGGAAGACAATTGAAGAGGCTCAAGAGCTTATAGACACTGTTGCTAGAAATCAACGTTTATACTCTAGCAATGAGTTCTCTACAAAAGAGGAAGTCATGGCAGTAGCCACTGATCCTAATCCTCAAGAACAGATGATTGAGCTTAATCAACAATTGCACCTGATGACAAAACAATTAGCAGAATTTAAAGAGATGCTCCAAGAAACTAAAATTGCTAACAAGAACATAGAACTGCAATTGAATCAGGCAAAACAGCAGATATCTAAACAGATAATAGAGGAATGCCAAGCAGTTCAACTGAGGAGTGGGAAGACATTGAATAACACTGCTCAAAGTGGCAAAAAGCCAAACAAGGAACAATTGACAGAGGATAACCAAACCACTGTTCAAAATCCCTCTGAGGACAGTAAGAGCCCAGAGAGGAGCACTTTTGGCATTCAAACACCAGAAAAGGGAGGAAAGCTGGCGTTAAACGCCCATTCCCTACCCAATTCTGGCGTTCAAACTCCACAAAAGGGAGAGAAGTTGGCGTTAAACGCCCAAACTTCACCCAATCCTGGCGTTCAGACGCTAAGGGAGGATCAGACACCTGAGAGTGCTGACAGTAATCCCTCTAACAAGGCTTCTTCAACCACTTCTGTAAGGAATAAACCTGCAGCAACTAAGGTTGAAGAATATAAAGCCAAGATGCCTTATCCTCAGAAACTCCGCCAAGCGGAACAGGATAAGCAATTTGCCCGCTTTGCAGACTATCTAAGGACTCTTGAGATAAAGATTCCGTTTGCAGAGGCAGTTGAGCAAATACCTTCTTATGCTAAGTTCACGAAAGAGATCTTAAGTCATAAGAAAGATTGGAGAGAAACTGAAAAAGTATTTCTCACTGAAGAATGCAGTGTGGTGCACGAAATTGCAATCACACTTTTGCAACCCCGCACAACTAACCAGCAAGTGCACTGGGTCGTCCAAGTAATACCTTACGTGATTAAGGGTCAATCCCACGGAGATTGTCGGCTTGAAGCAAGCTATGGTTATTGATGAGCGGATAATTTGTACGCTTTTTGGCATTGTTTTTAGTATGTTTTTAGTATGATCTAGTTAGTTTTTAGTATATTTTTATTAGTTTTTAGTTAAAATTCACTTTTCTGGACTTTACTATGAGTTTGTGTGTTTTTCTGTGATTTCAGGTATTTTCTGGCTGAAATTGAGGGACCTGAGCAAAAATCTGATTCAGAGACTGAAAAGGACTGCAGATGCTGTTGGATTCTGACCTCCCTGCACTCGAAATGGATTTTCTGGAGCTACAGAAGCCCAATTGGCGCGTTCTCAACGGCGTTGGAAAGTAGACTTCCTGGGCTTTCCAGCAATATATGATAGTCCATACTTTGTCCAAGATTTGATGGCCCAAACCGGCGTTCAAAGTCACCCTCAGAAATCCCAGCGTTAAACGCCGGAACTGGCACCAAAATGGGAGTTAAACGCCCAAACTGGCACTAAAGCTGGCGTTTAACTCCAAGAGGAGTCTCTACACGAAAATGCTTCATTGCTTAGCCCAAGCACACACCAAGTGGGCCCGGAAGTGGATTTTTATGTCATTTACTCATCTCTGTACACCTTAGGCTACTAGTTCTCTATAAGTGGGACCTTTTACTATTGTATTGAGACATCTGGGTAGTTATCCTTGTTCTGATGCTATCTTGGATCATTGGGAGGCTGGCCATTCGGCCATGCCTAGACCTTGTTCTTATGTATTTTCAACGGTGGAGTTTCTACACACCATAGATTAAGGTGTGGAGCTCTGTTGTACCTCGAGTATTAATGCAATTACTATTGTTCTTCTATTCAATTCCGCTTGTTCTTGTTCTAAGATATCACTTGTTCTTCAACTTGATGAATGTGATGATCCGTGACACTCATCATCATTCTCACCTATGAACGTGTGACTGACAACCACCTCCGTTCTACCTTTGATTGGGTGAATATCTCTTGGATTCCTGATACACGATGCATGGTTGATTGCCTGACAACCGAGTGCTCGCCTGACAACCGAGCCAGCCATTCCGTGAGATCAGAGTCTTCGTGGTATAGGCTAGAACTGATGGCGGCATTCAAGAGAATCCGGAAGGTCTAACCTTGTCTGTGGTATTCTGAGTAGGATTCAATGATTGAATGACTGTGACGTGCTTCAAACTCCTGAGGGCGGGGCGTTAGTGACAGACGCAAAAGAATCACTGGATTCTATTCCGGCCTGATCGAGAACCGACAGATGGATAGCCGTGCCATGACAGAGTGCGTTGAACATTTCCACTGAGAGGATGGGAGGTAGCCACTGACAACGGTGAAACCCTTGCTTAAGCTTGCCATGGAAAGGAGGAAGAAGGATTGGATGAAGACAGTAGGAAAGCAGAGAGACGGAAGGGAAGGCATCTTCATACGCTTATCTGAAATTCCTACCAATGAATTACATAAGTATCTCTATCTTTATCTTTATGTTTTCGTACATCACCTATATCCATTTGAGTTTGCCTGACTGAGATTTACAAGGTGACCATAGCTTGCTTCATACCAACAATCTCTGTGGGATCGACCCTTACCCGTGTAAGGTTTATTACTTGGACGACCCAGTACACTTGCTGGTTAGTTGTGCAAAGTTGTGTTTATGCCATGGTGTTGAATACCAAGTTTTTGGATTCATTACCGGGGATTATTTGAGTGGTGAAAAGTATTGATCACAATTTCGTGCACCAAGTTTTTGGCGCTGTTGCCGGGGATTGTTCGAGTATGGACAACTGACGGTTCATCTTGTTGCTTAGATTAGATATTTTTTTTTTCAGAATTCTTGAAGATGAATTCTAGTGTTTCAAGATGATCTGTTGAAGTCTGGCTGGCTGTGAAGCCATGTCTAATTTCATTGGACCGAGGTTTCAACTTATCATCACAAGAGCTTGTTGATTTCTATCAATCTTGCTATTGGAGCAGTGATCTGCTAAGGCTTGGCTGGCCTTTGGCCATGTCTAGTGTTTTGGACCGAAGTTTTCTTTGAAAGCTTGGCTGGCTGTGAAGCCATGTCTAATTCCTGGACCGGAGTCTTAGACTAAACATTGCATGATTCCTGGAATTCTCATTAAGAATTTTGATACCTTTATTTTCTTTTTCCACTTAATTTTCGAAAAAGCACAAAAAAATTTAGAAAATCATAAAATCCAAAAATTTCTTGTTTGAGTCTAGTGTCTCATATTAAGTTTGGTGTCGATTGCATGTTTCTGTTCTTCTTGCATTCATGCATGTGTCTTAGTGATCTTCAAGTTGTTCTTGATGGTTTCTTACTCTGATCTTTGAATTCTATTGACTTGAGTGTTTTGTGTTTTTCATATGCATTCTCATGTTGTTAGTATACAAACTGCTAAGTTTGGTGTCTTGCATGCACTGTTATTTGATTTTAGTTGCATTTTGATTATTCCTTATTATTAAAAATCCAAAAATATTTTTAATTTGTGTCTTTTCAAGTCAATGATACAGAGGATTGAAGATTCAGAACATACAGCAGAGAAACTACACAGAAAAAGCTGGGCGTTCAAAATGCCCAGTGAAGAAGACAGACTGGCGTTTAAACGCCAGCCAGGGTACCTGGTTGGGCGTTTAACGCCCAAAAGGGTATAGTTTTGGGCGTTAAACGCCAGAATGTGCACCATTCTGGGCGTTTAACGCCAGGATGGCACAAGAGGGAAGATTTTGTTTTCAATGCAAATTTTTTTCAAGTTTTCAAAGTTTTTCAAAATCAAATCTTTTTCAAATCATATCTTTTCAATCATATGTTTTTCAAAATCAATTTCTTTCTATTTTTAAAAATACTTGCTATCAATTAATGATTTGATTCAACATCTTAAGTATGTTGCTTTTTCTGTTGAGAAAGGTTTAATGTTTGGATCATATCTTTTCTTGATAGCCAAGTCATTGATTTTCAAAATCAAATCTTTTTAAAATGTTTTTCAAATCATATCTTCTCAATCACATCTTTTTTTTAACTAATCATATCTTCTTAACCACATCTTTTTCAAAATAGTTTTCAATCAAATCTTTTTGATTTCTAATTTCAAAATCTTTTTCAAAAATCACTTTACTTCTTTCCCACTTTCATTTTCGAAAATCAATTAGTGTTTTTCAAAAATGTTTTCAAAGTCTTTTACTTGATTTTCGAAAATTACTTCCCTTCTTCTCACATCCTTCTATTTATGGACTAACACTATTCCTTAATGCAAAATTCGAACTCCATCTTCTTTGATAAGTTTGAATTTTCTACTTCTGTCTTCTACTTTTCTTTTCCTCTGACACCTAAAGGAATCTCTATACTGTGACATAGAGGATTCCACATTTTCTTGTTCCCTTCTCTTTCTTATGAGCAGGAGCAAGGACAAAAGCATT
Organism: Arachis hypogaea; assembly: GCF_003086295.3. Taxonomy (NCBI): domain Eukaryota; kingdom Viridiplantae; phylum Streptophyta; class Magnoliopsida; order Fabales; family Fabaceae; genus Arachis; species Arachis hypogaea. The sequence goes on from NC_092041.1 coordinate 78,910,298, forward strand.
CTTGTTGAGGCTGATCCTGAACCTGAAAGGACCTTGAAGAGAAAACTAAGAGAAGCCAAAGCACAACTCTCTGTAGAGGACCTAACAGAAATCTTCAAAGAAGAAGAACCTATGGCAGCCGGAAACAACAACAATGCCAACAATGCAAGGAAGGTGCTGGGTGACTTTACTGCACCTACTCCCGACTTCTATGGGAGAAGCATCTCTATCCCTGCCATTGGAGCAAACAACTTTGAGCTTAAGCCTCAATTAGTTTCTCTAATGCAACAGAATTGCAAGTTCCATGGACTTCCATTGGAAGATCCTCATCAGTTTTTAGCTGAATTCTTGCAAATCTGTGACACTGTCAAGACTAATGGGGTTGACCCTGAGGTCTACAGACTTATGCTATTCCCTTTTACTGTAAGAGACAGAGCTAGAACATGGTTGGACTCACAACCTAAAGAAAGCCTGAACTCTTGGGAAAAGCTAGTCAATGCCTTCTTGGCAAAGTTCTTTCCACCTCAAAAATTGAGTAAGCTTAGAGTGGAAGTCCAAACCTTCAGACAGAAGGAAGGAGAATCCCTCTATGAAGCTTGGGAAAGATACAAACAATTAATCAGAAAGTGTCCTTCTAATATGCTTTCTGAATGGAGCATCATAGGTATTTTCTATGATGGTCTCTCTGAACTATCCAAAATGTCTTTGGATAGCTCTGCTGGAGGCTCTCTTCATCTGAAAAAGACGCCTACAGAAGCTCAAGAGCTGATTGAAATGGTTGCAAATAACCAATTCATGTACACTTCTGAAAGGAATCCTGTGAACAATGGGACTAGTCAGAAGAAAGGAGTTCTTGAGATTGACACTTTGAATGCCATATTGGCTCAGAACAAAATATTGACTCAACAAGTCAATATGATTTCTCAAAGTCTGTCTGGAATGCAAAATGCACCAAGCAGTACTAAGGAGGCTTCATCTGAGGAAGAAGCCTATGATCCTGAGAACCCTTCAATGGAAGAGGTGAATTACATGGGAGAATCCTATGGAAACACCTATAATCCTTCATGGAGAAATCATCCAAATTTCTCATGGAAGGATCAACAGAGACCTCAACAAGGTTTCAACAATAATAATGGTGGAAGAAACAGGTTTAGCAATAGCAAGCCTTTTCCATCATCTTCTCAGCAACAGACAGAGGGCTTGTTTGGGTGAGCTTTTAAGAAAAGATCTTTTTTCGAGTTATCTTTTTTTAAAAGATCTTATAGAGAAGTAAAAGTAATTTTATGTTTGGATATCTCATGTAAAAAGGTCTTTTTATCTATCAATTATGTTTGGGTATAACAATATAAAAGTACTTTTTTGTTTATTTATTACATGAAAAACATCTTTTTTTTAAGGAAAAAAGATCTTTTAAAAAAAGATGTAAATTACAGCTTCTCAAAAAAGATCTTTTTTTTTATTTTACTAGTGCTTTTACTTTTACTACTAAAAATTTGCCAAACACGTTAAAAAATAAAAAAAGATCTTTTTTCATTGAAAAAAGATCTTTTTTTAACAAAATAATGGCGCCCAAACATGCACAGAGAGTTCTAAGCAGAATACCTCTGACTTAGCAACCATGGTCTCTGATCTAATCAAAACCACTCAAAGTTTCATGACTGAAACAAGGTCCTCCATTAGAAACTTGGAGGCACAAGTGGGTCAGCTGAGCAAGAAAATTATTGAACTCCCTCCTAGTACTCTTCCAAGTAATACAGAAGAAAATCCAAAAGGAGAGTGCAAGGCCATCAACATGGCTGAATTTTGGGAGGAAGGAGAGGCAGTGAACGCCACTGAGGAAGACCTCAATGGACGTCCACTGGCCTCCAATGAGTTCCCCAATGAGGAACCATGGGAATCTGAGGCTCAAAATGAGACCATAGAGATTCCATTGAACTTACTTCTGCCATTCATGAGCTCTGATGAGTATTCTTCCTCTGAAGAGGATGAGTATGTCATTGAAAAGCAAGTTGCTAAATACCTTGGAGCAATCATGAAGCTAAATGACAAGTTATTTGGAAATGAGACTTGGGAGGATGAATCCCCTTTGCTCACCAAAGAACTGGATGACTTGTCTAGGCAGAAACTGCCTCAAAAGAGACAGGATCCTGGGAAGTTTTCAATACCTTGTACCATAGGCACCATGACCTTCAAGAAGGCCTTGTGTGACTTAGGGTCAAGTGTAAACCTCGTGCCCCTCTCTGTAATGGAGAAGTTAGGGATCTTTGAGGTGCAAGCTGCAAAAATCTCACTAGAGATGGCAGACAATTCAAGAAAACAAGCCTATGGACTTGTAGAGGATGTTCTGGTAAAGGTTGAAGACCATTACATCCCTGCTGATTTCATAGTCCTAGAGACTGGGAAGTGCATGGATGAATCCATCATCCTTGGCAGACCCTTCCTAGCCACAGCAAGGGCTGTGATTGATGTTGATAGAGGAGAATTGATCATTCAAGTGAATGAAGAATCCTTTGTGTTTAAGGCTCAAGGATATCCCTCTGTCATCATGGAGAGGAAGCATGAAGAGCTTCCCTCAAAACAGAGCCAAACAGAGCCCCCACAGTCAAACTTTAAGTTTGGTGTTGGGAGGCCACAACCAAACTCTAAGTTTGGTGTTGAACCCCCACATTCAAACTCTAAGTTTGGTGTTGGGAGGTTCCAACATAGCTCTGAGCATTTCTGAGGCTCCATGAGAGTCCTCTGTCAAGCTACTAACATTAAAGAAGCGCTTGTTGGGAGGCAACCCAAGGTTATATTTTATCAATTTTCTTTTGTTATTTTATATTTTTTGTAGGTTGATGATCATAAGAAGTCACAAAATCAACGAAAAAAGCAAAAACAGAATGAAAAACAGAAGGAAAAATAGCACACCCTGGAGGAGAGCGTACTGGCGTTTAAACGCCAGTGAGGCTAGCTGTTGGGCGTTTAACGCCCAGTCTGGCACCATTCTGGGCGTTTAACGCCAGAAAGGGGCACCAGACTGGCGTTAAACGCCAGAAAAGGGCAAGAAGCTGGCGTTAAACGCCAGAAATGGGCACCAGCCCGGCGTTTAACGCCAGAATTGGCACAAAACGAGATTTTGTTTGCCATTTGGTGCAGGGATGACTTTTCCTTGACACCTCAGGATCTGTGGACCCCACAGGATCCCCACCTACCCCACCACTCTCTCTCTTCTTCTTCACCTATTCACCAATCACCTCAACACCTCTTCCCCAAAAACCCTTCACCTATCAAATCCCATCTTTCTCTTCACTACTCACATCCATCCTTCATAAAACCCCACCTACCTAACCATTCAAATTCAAAACGCTTTCCCTCCCAAACCCACCCTCACATAGCCGAACCATCACCATCCCCCACTCCTATATAAACCCTCCTTCATTCCTTCATTTTCACACAACATACACACCACTTCTCCCCCTTTTGGCCGAACACAAAGCCATTCCTTTCTTCCTCATTTCTTCTTCTTCTACTCTCTTCTTCCTTCTTTTGCTCGAGGACGAGCAAACCTTTTAAGTTTGGTGTGGTAAAAGCATTGCTTTTTGTTTTTCCATAACCATTTATGGCATCCAAGGCCGGAGAAACCTCTAGAAAGAGGAAAGGGAAGGCAAAAGCTTCTACCTCCGAGTCATGGGAGATGGAAAGATTCATCTCAAGGGTGCATCAAGACCACTTCTATGAAGTTGTGGCCTTGAAGAAGGTGATCCCCGAGGTCCCTTTTTCACTCAAAAAGGGTGAATATCCGGAGATCCGACATGAGATCCGAAGAAGAGGTTGGGAAGTTCTCACCAACCCCATTCAACAAGTCGGAATCTTAATGGTTCAAGAGTTCTATGCCAATACATGGATCACCAAGAACCATGATCAAAGTGTGAACCCGGATCCAAAGAATTATCTTACTATGGTTCGTGGGAAATACTTGGATTTTAGTCCGGAAAGTGTAAGGTTGGCATTCAATTTGCCCATGATGCAAGGAGATGAACATCCTTACACTAGAAGGGTCAACTTTGATCAAAGGTTAGACCAAGTCCTCACAGTCATATGTGAAGAGGGCGCCCAATGGAAGAGAGATTCAAGAGGGAAGCCGGTTCAATTGAGAAGGCATGACCTCAAACCCGTGGCTAGAGGATGGTTGGAGTTTATTCAACGCTCAATCATTCCTACTAGCAACCGGTCCGAAGTTACTATAGACCGGGCTATCATGATCCATAGTATCATGATTGGAGAAGAAATAGAAGTTCATGAGGTTATAGCTCAAGAACTCTATAAGGTGGCGGACAAGTCTTCTACCTTGGCAAGGTTAGCCTTTCCTCATCTCATTTGTCACCTCTGTTATTCAGTTGGAGTTGACATAGAGGGAGACATCCCTATTGATGAGGACAAGCCCATCACTAAGAAGAGGATGGAGCACACAAGAGACCCCACTCATCATGAGATCCCTGAGATGCCTCAAGGGATGCACTTTCCTCCACAAAATTATTGGGAGCAACTAAACACCTCCCTAGGAGAATTAAGTTCCAACATGGGACAACTAAGGGTGGAGCATCAAGAACACTCCATCATCCTCCATGAAATTAGAGAAGATCAAAGAATCATGAGAGAGGAGCAACAAAGACAAGGAAGAGATATTGAGGAGCTCAAGCACTCCATAGGATCTTCAAGAGGAAGAAAGAGCCGCCATCACTAAGGTGGACCCGTTCTTTAATTTCCTTGTTCTTTATTTTCCTGTTTTTTGAAAATTAATGCTTATGTTTGTCCATGTTTGTGTCTTGTGATCATTAGTGTCTTAGTGTCTATGCCTTAAAGTTATGAATGTCCTATGAATCCATCACCTTTCTTAAATGAAAAATGTTCTTAATTGAAAAAGAAAAAGAATTGCATGAATTTTGAATTTTATAACAGTTTAATTATCTTGATGTGGTGGCAATACTTTTGTTTTCTGAATGTATGCTTAAACAGTGCATATGTCTTTTGAATTTGTGGTTCATGAATGTTGGCTCTTGAAAGAATGATGAAAAAGGAGACATGTTACTGAGGATCTGAAAAATCATAAAAATGATTCTTGAAGCAAGAAAAAGCAATGAAAAAAAAATCGAAAAAAAAGAGAGAAAGAAAAAGAAAGAGAAAAAGAAAGAAATAAAGTTGTGATCCAAGGCAAAAAGAGTGTGCTTAAGAATCCTGGACACCTCTAATTGGGGACTCTAGCAAAGCTGAGTCACAATCTGAAAAGGTTCACCCAATTATGTGTCTGTGGCATGTATGTATCCGGTGGTAATACTGGAAGACAGAGTGCTTTGGGCCACAGCCAAGACTCAATAAGTAGCTATGTTCAAGAATCATCATACTTTACTAGGAGAATCAATAACACTATCTGGATTCTAAGTTCCTAAAGAAGCCAATCATTCTGAATTTCAAAGGATAGAGTGAGATGCCAAAACTGTTCAGACGCAAAAAGCTAAAAGCCCCGCTCATCTAATTAATGCTGATATTCATAGATGTTTTTGGAATTCATTGCATATTCTATTCTTTTATCTTATTTGATTTTCAGTTGCTTGAGGACAAGCAACAATTTAAGTTTGGTGTTGTGATGAGCGGATAATTTGTACGCTTTTGGCATTGTTTTTAGTATGTTTTTAGTATGATCTAGTTAGTTTTTAGTATATTTTTATTAGTTTTTAGTTAAAATTCACTTTTCTGGACTTTACTATGAGTTTGTGTATTTTTCTGTGATTTCAGGTATTTTCTGGCTGAAATTGAGGGACCTGAGCAAAAATCTGATTCAGAGACTGAAAAGGACTGCAGATGCTGTTGGATTCTGACCTCCCTGCACTCGAAGTGGATATTCTGGAGCTGCAGAAACCCAATTGGCGCGCTCTCAACGGCGTTGGAAAGTAGACATCCTGGGCTTTCCAGCAATATATGATAGTCCATACTTTGCCCAAGATTTGATGGCCCAAACCGGCGCTCAAAGTCACCCTCAGAAATTCCAGCGTTTAACGCTGGAACTGGCATAAAACTTGGAGTTAAACGCCCAAACTGGCATGAAGGCTGGCGTTTAACTCCAGAAAGAGTCTCTACACGAAAATGCTTCAATGCTCAGCCCAAGCACACACCAAGTGGGCCCGGAAGTGGATTTTTATGTCATTTACTCATTTCTGTATACCCTAGGTTACTAGTTCACTATTAATACTTGGTGTGTGCTTGGGCTGAGCAATGAAGCATTTTCGTGTAGACTTTAGTGCCAGTTTGGGCGTTTAACTCCCATTTTGGTGCCAGTTCCGGCGTTTAACGTTGGAATTTCTGAGGGTGACTTTGAACGCCGGTTTGGGCCATCAAATCTTGGGCAAAGTATGGACTATCATATATTGCTGGAAAGCCCAGGATGTCTACTTTCCAACGCCGTTGAGAGCGCGCCAATTGGGCTTCTGCAGCTCCAGAATATCCACTTCGAATGCAGGGAGGTCAGAATCCAACAGCATCTGCAGTCCTTTTCAGTCTCTGAATCAGATTTTTGCTCAGGACCCTCAATTTCAGCCAGAAAATACCTGAAATCACAGAAAAATACACAAACTCATAGTAAAGTCCAGAAAAGTGAATTTTAACTAAAAACTAATAAAAATATACTAAAAACTAACTAGATCATACTAAAAACATACTAAAAACAATGCCAAAAAGCGTATAAATTATCCGCTCATCACAACACCAAACTTAAATTGTTGCTTGTCCTCAAGCAGCTGAAAATCAAAATAGGATAAAAAGAAGAGAATATACTATAGACTCCAAAATATCAAGGAAACTTAGCTCCAATTAGATGAGCGGGACTAGTAGCTTTTTGCTTCCGAACAGTTTTGGCATCTCACTTTATCCTTTGAAGTTCAGAATGATTGGCATCTATAGGAACTCAGAACTCAGATAGTGTTATTGATTCTCCTAGTTAAGTATAATGATTCTTGAACATAGCTAGTGTATGAGTCTTGGCTGTGGCCCAAAGCACTCTGTCTTCTAGTATTACCACCGGATACATACATGCCACAGACACATAATTGGGTGAACCATTTTCAGATTGTGACCCAGCTTTGCTAGAGTCCCCAATTAGAGGTGTCCAGGGTTCTTAAGCACACTCTTTTTGCCTTGGATCACACTTTATTTCTTTCTTTTTCTCTTTCTTTTCTCTCTCTCTTTTTTTTCGAATTTTTTTTTAATTCACTGCTTTTTCTTGCTTCAAGAATCAATTTGATGATTTTTCATATCCTCAATAACAGTTCTCTTTTTCCTCATTCTTTCAAGAGCCAACAATTTTAACATTCTCAAAATAACAAATTCAAAAGACATATGCACTGTTCAATCATTCATTCGGAAAACAAAAATTATTGTCACCACATCAAACTAATTCAACTGGTTTCAGAGATAAATTCGAAATCCTGTACTTCTTGTTCTTTTGTGATTAAAGCATTTTTCATTTAAGAGAGGTGATGGATTCATAGGACATTCATAGCTTTGAGACATGAATTTTAAATTTTATTAATTATGAATTAAGAACAAGACTCAAAAATAGATATAAGATGAGACTAGAAAATAAAAATAGAAAATAAAAAAAGAAAAAAGATTAAATAGGCTCCTAATGATAGAGGTTTTCACAGAGTTAGGACTCAACAACCTTGATTTTGAGAAGTGGATGCTCCCTCAACTTGAGAGGATAGCTTTTGGCGTTTCAACTCTTGGAGTTCACGCCCCTACTTCTCTTGTTCCTTCAGCAATTTGCAGAGCATGCAGTTCTGATTCTGCTGTTCTTCCTTCAGTTGCTCCATAGTTTCTTGTAACTTGATGATAGATGCTTCTAGGCTGGTCCAGTAGTCAATTTTAGGGAATTCAGGGAGGAATTCCTGCGCCCTCCTCTTGATAGAGTTGTCTTGCATTTGTCCTTCCATTGACTTCTTGGTGATTGGATGTTCAATGGGTATGAATTCATCTACTCCCATCTTTACCCCAGCCTCTTTACAGAGCAAGGAAATCAAGCTTGGGTAAGCCAATTTGGCTTCAGTAGAACTCTTATTTGCAATTGTGTAGATCTCACAAGCAATCACATGATGAACTTCCACTTCTTTTCCAAGCATAATGCAATGAATCATCACTGCTCTCTTGATAGTGACCTCAGAACGGTTGCTAGTGGGCAGTATGGAACGCCCAAAAAATCTAGCCAACCTCTTGCAATTGGTTTGAGGTCTCCCCTTTTGAGTTGGTTTGGGACACCCTTTGAATTGGTTATCCACTTAGTCCCAGGGAGGCATATGTCCTCTAGAACTTGATCCAACCCTTTATCTGCTCTCACCATTCTCCTATTAAAGGATTCAGGATCATCTTACAGTTGAGGCAATTTGAAGATTTCTCTTATTTTATCCAGATGGAAGTACATAACTTTCCCTCTGACCATGGTTCTGTAGGTATGGTAAGCAGTTCCAGTCATTCTCTGCTTATCTGTTAGCCACAGATTTGAGTAGAATTCCTGAACCATATTTCTTCCAACCTTTATCTCAGGATTGGTTAGAACTTCCCATCCTCTGTTTCGAATTTGCTCTTGGATCCCCGGATATTCATCTTCTTTCAGATCAAATTTAACTTCCGGGATCACTGACCTCAGACCCATTATTTTGTGATAATGGTCTTCATGTTCTTTGGTTAAGAACTTCTCTTGATTCCAAAGATTCTTTGGATTATTCTCTTTCTTTCCTCTTAAATTGGTTTGTTTTCCCTTAGGAGCCATGATTTTGATGAATCTTGGCTTAGTGATCACGGAAAAGCACACCAAACTTAGAGGTTTGCTTGTCCTCAAGCAAAAGAAAGGAAAGAAGAGAGAGAGGAGAAGAGCAAATTCGAATGGTGTGGGGGAATGAGGGGCCGAACGTGTTTTTATAAGTGGGGGAAGGAGATTTCGAAAAAAATTGAAGGGAGATTTGAGAAGATATGGAGAGAATTTGAGAGAAGGGTGAGTTTTTGAATAAGATTTGGGATTGATATGAGAAAGATTTGAAGAATGATTTTGATTTTTGAAGATTTGAAGGTGAATGATGAAAGGTTGAAATGTGTTTGTGTAGAAAAGGATGGGTAAGAAAAGGAAAGTTTGAAAAAAATTTGATTGGAAAGCAAAATCTTGATCCCCCACCTTTCTGGCGTTAAACGCCCAGAATGGCACCCATTCTGGCGTTTAACGCCCATTTGTTGCCCATTGTGGGCGTTTAACGCCCAGCCAGGTGCCCTGGCTGGCGTTAAACGCCAGAATTCCCTTTATCACTGGGCGTTTTGCTGAACGCCCAGGATGCTGCACACCTGGCGTTAAACGCCCAGAATGGTGCCCATTCTGGCGTTTAACGCCCAAAATGGCACCTTTACTGGCGTTAAACGCCCAGAATGGTGCCCATTCTGGCGTTTAACGCCCAAAATGCCCCTTACTGGCGTTTTTTCGCCAGTAAGCTCTTTTTCTCTGCTTTTTGCGCTGAATCCTTCTGCAACTCTGTGAATTCCTTCATTTTTGATACTTGCCTTTGTACAAACAAAATATATAACCTGCTAATGACTGGGTTGCCTCCCAGCAAGCGCTTCTTTACTGTCTTTAGCTGGACCTTTACTGAGAATTACTCAAGTCTCAGTTTTGAGCATTCCTGCTCGAAATTGCCTTCAAGATAATGCTTGATTCTCTGTCCATTAACAATGAACTTTTTGTCAGAATCAACATCCTGAAGCTCAACATATCCATATGGTGACACTCCTGTAATCACATACGGACCCCTCCACCGGGATTTAAGTTTTTCTGGAAACAATCTGAGCCTAGAGTTGAAGAGCAGAACTTTTTGTCCTGGCTCAAAGACTCTGGTTGACAACTTCTTGTCATGCCACTTCTTTGCCTTTTCCTTATAAATTTTTGCATTTTCAAAGGCATTGAGTCTGAACTCCTCTAGCTCATTTAGCTGGAGCAATCTTTTTTCACCAGCTAACTGAGCATCTATGTTTAGGAATCTGGTTGTCCAGTAGGCTTTATGTTCCAGTTCCACGGGCAGATGACAGGCCTTCCCATACACCAGCTGGTATGGAGAGGTTCCTATAGGAGTCTTGAATGCTGTTCTGTATGCCCACAGAGCATCATCCAAACTCTTTGCCCAATCCTTTCTTTGGGCTATCACAGTCCGTTCCAGGATTCTTTTTAGCTCTCTGTTAGAGACTTCAGCTTGTCCATTTGTCTGTGGATGATACGGAGTTGCCACTTTGTGGCTAATTCCATATCTAACCATAGCAGAGTATAGCTGTCTATTGCAGAAATGAGTGCCCCCGTCACTGATTAGTACTCTGGGAACACCAAATCTGCTGAAGATGTGTTTCTAGAGGAATTTCAGCACGATCTTGGTATCATTAGTGGGTGTAGCAATTGCTTCTACCCACTTAGATACATATTCCACTGCCACCAGAATGTAAGTGTTTGAGTATGATGGTGGCAATGGACCCATGAAGTCAATTCCCCATACATCAAACAATTCTATCTCTAATATCCCTTGTTGAGGCATGGTGTATCCGTGAGGCAAGTTACCAGTTCTTTGGCAGCTGTCACAGTTACGCACAAACTCTCGGGCATCTTTATAGAGAGTAGGCCAGTAGAAGCCACATTGGAGGACTTTAGTGGCTGTGCGCTCACTTCCAAAATGTCCTCCATACTGTGATCCATGGCAGTGCCATAGGATTCTTTGTGCTTCTTCTCTGGGTACACATCTGCGGATCATTCTGTCTGCACATCTCTTAAAGAGATATGGTTCATCCCAGAGGTAGTACTTGGCATCTGAAATTAATTTCTTTCTTTGCACTCTGCTGTACTCCTGGGGTATGAACCTCACAGCTTTATAATTTGCAATATCTGCAAACCATGGAGCTTCCTGAATGGCAAAGAGTTGCTCATCTGGGAAAGTCTCTGAGATCTCAGTAGAAAGGAGGGACGCCCCAGCTACTGGTTCTATTCGGGATAGATGATCAGCTACTTGGTTCTCTGTCCCTTTTCTGTCTTTATTTCTATATCAAACTCTTGCAAAAGCAACACCCATCTTATAAGCCTGGGTTTTGAATCCTGCTTTGTGAGTAAGTATTTAAGAGCAGCATGGTCAGTGTACACAACCACCTTGGATCCTACTAGATAGGATCTAAACTTGTCAATGGCATAGACCACTGCAAGTAATTCTTTTTCTGTGGTTGTGTAATTCTTCTGTGCGTCATTTAGAACACGGCTGGCATAATAAATGACGTGCAGAAGCTTGTTATGCCTCTGTCCCAACACTGCACCAATGGCATGGTCACTGGCATCACACATTAGTTCAAATGGCAATGCCCAATCTGGTGCAGAGATGACTGGTGCTGTGACCAGCTTAGCTTTTAGGGTCTCAAATGCCTGTAGACACTGTGTGTCAAACATAAATGGTGTGTCAGCAGCTAGCAGGTTACTCAAAGGTTTTGCAATTTTCGAAAAATCCTTTATAAACCTTCTGTAGAATCCTGCATGCCCCAGAAAGCTTCTGATTGCCTTAACATTGGCAGGTGGTGGTAATTTTTCAATTACCTCTACCTTTGCCCTATCCACCTCTATTCCCCTGCTTGAAATTTTGTGCCCAAGGACAATTCCTTCAGTCACCATAAAGTGACATTTCTCCCAGTTTAAAACCAGGTTAGTCTCTTGGCACCTTTTCAGGACAAGTGCTAGGTGGTTAAGACAGGAGCTGAATCAGTCTCCATATACTGAGAAGTCATCCATGAAGACTTCCAGGAATTTCTCCACCATATCAGAGAAGATGGATAACATGCATCTCTGAAAGGTTGCAGGAGCATTACACAGACCAAAAGGCATCCTCTTGTAGGCAAACACGCCAGAAGGGCAAGTAAATGCTGTTTTCTCTTGGTCCTGAGGATCTACTGCAATTTGGTTGTAACCTGAATAGCCATCCAAAAAGCAGTAATAATCATGACCAGCTAGTCTTTCTAGCATTTGGTCTATGAATGGTAAAGAAAATGATCCTTTCTGGTGGCTGTATTGAGCCTTATGTAGTCAATACACATACGCCACCCTGTGACTGTTCTTGTAGGAACCAGTTCATTCTTTTCATTATGAACCACTGTCATGCCTCCCTTTTTGGGGACAACTTGGACAGGGCTCACCCAGGGGCTATCAGAAATAGGATAAATAATCCCAGCCTCTAGTAATTTAGTGACCTCTTTCTGCACCACCTCCTTCAAGGCTGGATTTAGCATCCTTTGTGGTTGGACAACTGGTTTGGCATTGTCCTCCAACAGGATTTTGTGCATGCATCTAACTGGGCTAATGCCCTTAAGATCACTTATGGACCACCCAAGAGCTGTCTTGTGTGTCCTTAGCACTTGAATCAGTGCTTCCTCTTCCTGTGGATTTAAAGCAGAGCTTATAATCACTGGAAAAGTGTCACCTTCTCCCAGAAATGCATACTTCAGGGATGGTGGTAGTGGTTTGAGTTCAGGTTTGGGAGGCTTATCCTCCTCCTGAGGAATTTTCGAAAATTCCTTTGTTTCCTCTGGTTCTTCTTGATCAGGTTGAGCATCCTTGAAGATGTCCTCAAGCTCTGATTCTAGGCTTTCAGTCATATTGATCTCTTCTACCAGAGAGTCAATAATGTCAGCGCCCATGCAGTCATTTGGTGTGTCTGGATGCTGCATAGCTTTTACAGCATTCAACTTGAACTCATCCTTATTGACTCTCAGGGTTACTTCCCCTTTTTGTACATCAATAAGAGTTCGTCCAGTTGCTAGGAAAGGTCTTCCTAGAATGAGAGTTGCACTCTTGTGCTCCTCCATTTCCAGCACCACAAAGTCAGTTGGAAAGGCGAATGGCCCAACCTTGACAATCATATCCTCTATTATGCCTGATGGATATTTAATGGAGCCATCAGCAAGTTGGAGGCATATCCGGGTTGGTTTGACTTCTCCAGTCAACCCAAGCTTTCTGATAGTGGATGCAGGTATTAGATTGATGCTTGCTCCAAGATCACATAGGGCTGTCTTGGTGCAAGCACCTTCTAATGTGCATGGTATCATAAAGCTTCCTGGATCATGAAGCTTTTCTGGTAAGCTTTTCAGAATGACTGCACTGCATTCTTCAGTGAGAAACACTTTTTCAGTTTCTCTCCAATCCTTCTTATGACTTAAGATTTCTTTCATGAACTTAGCATAAGAAGGTATTTGCTCAAGTGCCTCTGCAAACGGAATCTTTATTTCAAGAGTCCTTAGATAGTCTGCAAAGCGGGCAAATTGCTTATCCTGTTCCGCTTGGCGGAGTTTTTGAGGATAAGGCATCTTGGCTTTATAGTCTTCAACCTTAGATGCTGCAGGTTTATTCCTTACAGAAGTGGTTGAAGAAGCCTTGTTAGAGGGATTACTGTCAGCACTCTCAGGTGTCTGATCTTCCCTTGGCGTCTGAACGCCAGGATTGGGTGGAAAATGGGCGTTTAACGCCAACTTTTCTCCCTTTTCTGGCGTTTGAACGCCAGAACTGGGCAGGGAATGGGCGTTTAACGCCAGCTTTCCCCCCTTTTCTGGCGTTTGAACGCCAAAAGTGTTCCTCTCTGGGCTCTTACTGTCCTCAGAGGGATTTTGAACAGTGGCTTGGTTGTCCTCTGTCAATTGTTCCTTATTTGGCTTTTTGCTCTTTTGAGCAGTGTTATTCAGTGTCTTCCCACTCCTCAGTTGAACTGCTTGACATTCTTCTGTTATCTGTTTAGATATTTGCTGTTTTGCTTGATTCAACTGCATTTCTATGTTCTTGTTAGCAACTTTAGTTTCATGGAGCATCTCTTTAAATTCTGCTAACTGTTCTGTCATCAGGAGCAATTGTTGATTAAGCTCAATCATCTGTTCCTGAGGATTAGGATCAGTGACTACTGTCATGACTTCCTCTTTTGGAGAGAACTTATTGCTAGAGTACAAATATTGGTTTCTAGCAACAGTGTCTATAAGCTCTTGAGCCTCTTCAATTGTCTTCCTCATGTGTATAGATCCACCAGCTGAGTGGTCTAAGGATATCTGAGCTTTTTCTGTAAGCCCATAGTAGAAGATGTCTAACTGTACCCACTCTGAAAACATTTCAGAGGGGCATTTTCTTAGCATACCTCTATACCTCTCCCAGGCGTTATAAAGGGATTCATTATCCTCTTGTTTAAAGCCTTGGATGTCCAGCCTTAGCTGTGTCATCCTCCTTGGAGGGTAAAAGTGATTCAGGAATTTGTCTGATAACTGTTTCCATGTCTTTATGCTTGCTGTAGGTTGGTTATTCAACCACCTCTTAGCTTGATCTTTTACAGCAAATGGAAACAGTAATAGTCTGTAGACATCCTGATCCACCTCTTTATCATGTACTGTGTCAGCAATTTGTAAGAACTGTGCCAGAAACTCAATAGGCTCTTCCTGTGGAAGACCGGAATACTGGCAATTTTGCTGCACTATGATAATGAGTTGAGGATTTAGCTCAAAGCTGCTTGCTTTGATGGGAGGTGCACAGATGCTACTCCCATATGCAGCTGTAATGGGGTTAGCATATGACCCCAGAGTCCTTCTGGACTGATCAATCCCACTTAGGTCCATAATGGATAGAGGGAAATGATATGGATTGCAAATAGATAAAAATATTTTTTTATTTTTTTTTTGAATTAACCGAAAAAAAATAAAAACAAAAGGAAAATAAAATAAAAAAAAATTTGAAAATTAAAAGAAAATAAGTTCAAAGCAAATTGAAGACTGAATCAATTAGTTAATTAAAAAGATTTTGAGATTAGCAATTAGAAAGATATGATTGAAAAATTTTCATGAAAAAGATTTGATTTTTGAAATGAGAAAAGAGAAAAATAACAAAATGACACCAAACTTAATATTTTTAGAAAATCAAACACAAATTTTCGAAAATTTTAAAGGAAAAACACAAAGAGGACACCAAACTTAGAATTTTTAAGGATCAAAAAGGGACTAAGGACATGCAAATTCGAAAATTAAAAGAAAAATAAAAGCATGCAATTGACACCAAACTTAAAATATGAAACTAGACTCAACTAAAAGACTCTAAACCAACAAAAATAAAACAGTCCTAATCTAAGCAACAAGATAAGCCGTCAGTTGTCCAAACTCGAACAATCCCCGGCAACGGCGCCAAAAACTTGGTGCACGAAATTGCAATCACACTTTTGCAACCCCGCACAACGAACCAGCAAGTGCATTGGGTCGTCCAAGTAATACCTTACGTGAGTAAGGGTCGATCCCACGGAGATTGTCGGCTTGAAGCAAGCAATGGTTATCTTGTAAATCTTAGTCAGGATATCAGGAATTGTCAGGGTTGATTGTGAAAAGTAAAAGAACATGAAATAAGTACTTGTTTTGCAGTGATAGAGAATAGGTTGAGGTTTTGGAGATGCTCCATCTTCTGAATCTCTGCTTTCCTACTGTCTTCTTCTTCAAACACGCAAGGCTCCTTCCATGGCAAGCTGTATGCAAGGGTTTCACCGTTGTCAGTGGCTACCTCCCATCCTCTCAGTGGAAATGTTCAACGCACCCTGTCACGGCACGGCTATCCATCTGTCGGTTCTCAATCAGGCTGGAATAGAATCCAGTGATTCTTTTGCGTCTGTCACTAACGCCCCGCCTTCAGGAATTTGAAGCTCGTCACAGTCATTCAATCATTGAATCCTACTCAGAATACCACAGACAAGGTTTAGACCTTCCGGATTCTCTTGAATGCCGCCATCAGTTCTAGCTTATACCACGAAGATTCTGATTAAAGAATCCAAGAGATATCTACTTAATCTAAGGTAGAACAGAGGTGGTTGTCAGGCACACGTTCATAGTTGAGAATGATGATGATTGTCACGGATCACCACATTCATCCGGTTTAAGAACAAGTAATATCTTAGAATGGAAGCAAGCATGATTGAATAAGAAACAGTAGTAATTGCATTAATCCATCAAGACACAGCAGAGCTCCTCACCCCCAACCATGGGGTTTAGAGACTCATGCCGTGGAAGGTACACAAAGAAACGTGTAAAGTGTCATGAGGTACAGATACAATGTCAAAAGATCTTATTAATAGTGAACTAGTAACCTAGGGTATACAGAAATGAGTAAATGACATAAAAATTCACTTCCGGGCCCACTTGGTGTGTGCTTGGGCTGAGCAATGAAGCATTTTCGTGTAGAGACTCTTTCTGGAGTTAAACGCCAGCTTTCATGCCAGTTTGGGCGTTTAACTCCAAGTTTTATGCCAGTTCCAGCGTTAAACGCTGGAATTTCTGAGGCTGATTTGCCACGCCGGTTTGGGCCATCAAATCTCGAGCAAAGTATGGACTATTATACATTGCTGGAAATCCCAGGATGTCTATTTTCTAACGCCGTTGAGAGCGCGCCAATTGGGCTTCTGTAGCTCCAGAAAATTCACTTCGAGTGCAGGGAGGTCAGAATCCAACAGCATCTGCAGTCCTTTTTAGTCTCTGAATCAGATTTTTGCTCAGGACCCTCAATTTCAGCCAGAAAATACCTGAAATCACAGAAAAACACACAAACTCATAGTAAAGTCCAGAAAAGTGAATTTTAACTAAAAACTAATAAAAATATACTAAAAACTAACTAGATTATACTAAAAACATACTAAAAACAATGCCAAAAAGCGTATAAATTATCAGCTCACCACAGTGCAGTCATTCTAAAAAGCTTACCAGAAAAGCTTCAAGATCCAGGAAGCTTTATGATACCATGCACATTATAAGGAGCTTGCACCAAGACAGCCCTGTGTGATCTTGGAGCAAGTATTAATCTAATACCTGCATCCACTATCAGAAAGCTTAGGTTGACTGAAGAAGTCAAACCTACCCGGATATGCCTCCAACTTGCTGATGGCTCCATTAAATATCCATCAGGCATAATAGAGGACATGATTGTCAAGGTTAGGCCATTCACCTTTCCAACTGACTTTGTGGTGTTGGAAATGGAGGAGCACAAGAGTGCAACTCTCATTCTAGGAAGACCTTTCCTAGCAACTGGACGAACCCTCATTGATGTACAAAAAGGGGAAGTAACCCTGAGAGTCAATGAGCATGAGTTCAAGTTGAATGCTGTAAAAGCTATGCAGCATCCAGACACACCAAATGACTGCATGGGCGCTGACATTATTGACACTTTGGTGGAAGAGATCAATATGACTGAAAGTCTAGAATCAGAGCTTGAGGACATCTTCAAGGATGCTCAGCCTGATCAAGAAGAACCAGAGGAAACAAAGGAATTTTCGAAAATTCCTCAGGAGGAGGATAAGCCTCCCAAACCTGAACTCAAACCACTACCACCATCCCTGAAGTATGCATTTCTGGGAGAGGGTGACACTTTTCCAGTGATTATAAGCTCTGCTTTAAATCCACAGGAAGAGGAAGCAGTGATTCAAGTGCTAAGGACACACAAGACAGCTCTTGGGTGGTCCATAAGTGATCTTAAAGGCATTAGCCCAGCTAGATGCATGCACAAGATCCTGTTGGAGGATAATGCCAAACCAGTGGTCCAACCACAGAGGAGGCTAAATCCAGCCATGAAGGAGGTGGTGCAGAAAGAGGTCACTAAATTACTAGAGGCTGGGATTATTTATCCTATTTCTGATAGCCCCTGGGTGAGCCCTGTCCAAGTTGTCCCCAAAAAGGGAGGCATAACAGTGGTTCATAATGAAAAAAATGAACTGGTTCCTACAAGAACAGTCACAGGGTGGCGTATGTGTATTGACTACAGAAGGCTCAATACAGCCACCAGAAAGGATCATTTTCCTTTACCATTCATAGACCAAATGCTAGAAAGACTAGCTGGTCATGATTATTACTGCTTTTTGGATGGCTATTCAGGTTACAACCAAATTGTAGTAGATCCTCAAGACCAAGAGAAAACAGCATTTACTTTCCCTTCTGGCGTGTTTGCCTACAGGAGGATGCCTTTTGGTCTGTGTAATGCTCCTGCAACCTTTCAGAGATGCATGTTATCCATCTTCTCTGATATGGTGGAGAAATTCCTGGAAGTCTTCATGGATGACTTCTCAGTATATGGAGACTCATTTAGCTCCTGTCTTGACCACCTAGCACTTGTCCTGAAAAGGTGCCAAGAGACTAACCTGGTTTTGAACTGGGAGAAATGTCACTTTATGGTGACTGAGGGAATTGTCCTTGGGCACAAAATTTCAAGCAGGGGAATAGAGGTGGATAAGGCAAAGGTAGAGGTAATTGAAAAATTACCACCACTTGCCAATGTTAAGGCAATCAGAAGCTTTCTGGGGCATGCAGGATTCTATAGAAGGTTTATAAAGGATTTTTCAAAAATTGCAAAACCTTTGAGCAACCTGCTAGCTGCTGACACACCATTTGTTTTTGACACACAGTGTCTGCAGGCATTTGAGACCCTGAAAGCCAAGCTGGTCACAGCACCAGTCATCTCTGCACCAGACTGGACATTGCCATTTGAACTAATGTGTGATGCCAGTGACCATGCCATTGGTGCAGTGTTGGGACAGAGGCATAACAAGCTTTTGCACGTCATTTATTATGCCATCCGTGTTCTAAATGATGTACAGAAGAATTACACAACCACAGAAAAAGAATTACTTGCAGTGGTCTATGCCATTGACAAGTTTAGATCCTATCTAGTGGGATCCAAAGTGATTGTGTACACTGACCATGCTGCTCTTAAATACTTACTCACAAAGCAGGATTCAAAACCCAGGCTTATAAGATGGGTGTTGCTTCTGCAAGAGTTTGATATAGAAATAAGAGACAGAAAAGGGACAGAGAACCAAGTAGCTGATCATCTGTCCCGAATAGAACCAATTGCTGGGGTGTCCCTCCCTTCTACTGAGATCTCTGAGACTTTCCCAGATGAGCAACTCTTTGCCATTCAGGAAACTCCATGGTTTGCAGATATTGCAAACTATAAAGCTGTGAGGTTCATACCCCAGGAGTATAGCAGAGTGCAAAGAAAGAAATTAATTTCAGATGCCAAGTACTACCTATGGGATGAACCATATCTCTTTAAGAGATGTGCAGACAGAATGATCCGTAGATGTGTACCCAGAGAAGAAGCACAACGGATCCTATGGCACTGCCATGGATCACAGTATGGAGGACATTTTGGAAGTGAGCGAACAGCCACTAAAGTCCTCCAATGTGGCTTCTACTGGCCTACTCTCTATAGAGATGCCCGAGAGTTTGTGCGTAACTGTGACAGTTGCCAAAGAGCTGGTAACTTGCCTCACGGATATGCCATGCCTCAACAAGGGATATTAGAGATTGAATTGTTTGATGTATGGGGGATTGACTTCATGGGTCCATTCCCACCATCATACTCAAACACTTACATTCTGGTGGCAGTGGACTATGTATCTAAGTGGGTAGAAGCAATTGCTACACCCACCAATGATACCAAGACCGTGCTGAAATTCCTCCAGAAACACATCTTCAGCAGGTTTGGTGTTCCCAGAGTACTAATAAGTGACGGGGGCACTCATTTCTGTAATAAACAGCTATACTCTGCTATGGTCAGATATGGAATTAGCCACAAAGTGGCAACTCCGTATCATCCACAGACAAATGAGCAAGCTGAAGTCTCTAACAGAGAGCTAAAAAGAATCCTAGAACGGACTGTGATAGCCCGAAGAAAGGATTGGGCAAAGAGTCTGGATGATGCTCTGTGGGCATATAGAACAGCATTCAAGACTCCTATAGGAACCTCTCCATACCAACTGGTGTATGGGAAGGCCTGTCATCTGCCCGTGGAACTGGAACATAAAGCCTACCGGGCAACTAGGTTCCTAAACATGGACGCTCAGTTAGCTGGTGAAAAAAGATTGCTTCAGCTAAATGAGCTAGAGGAGTTCAGACTCAATGCCTTTGAAAATGCAAAAATTTATAAGGAAAAAGTAAAGAAGTGGCATGACAAGAAATTGTCATCCAGAGTCTTTGAGCCAGGACAAAAAGTTCTGCTCTTCAACTCTAGGCTCAAATTGTTCCCAGGAAAGCTTAAATCCCGGTGGCGGGGTCCGTATGTGATTACAAGAGTATCACCATATGGATATGTTGAGCTCCAGGATGCTGAGTCTGACAAAAAGTTCATTGTTAATGGACAGAGGATCAAGCATTATCTTGAAAGCAATTTTGAGCAAGAATGCTCAAAACTGAGACTTGAGTGATTCCCAGTGAAGGTCCAGCTAAAGACAGTAAAGAAGCGCTTGCTGGGAGGCAACCCAGTCATTAGCAGGTTATATGTTTTGTTTCTACAGGGGCAAGTATCAAAAATGAAGGAATTCACAGAGTTACAGAAAGATTCAGCGCAAAAAGCAGAGAAAAAGAGCTTACTGGCAAAAAAATGCCAGTAAGGGGTACTTTGGGCGTTAAACGCCAGAATGGGCACCATTCTGGGCGTTTAACGCCAGTAAAGGTGCCATTTTGGGCGTTAAACGCCAGAATGGGCACCATTCTGGGCGTTTAACGCCAGGTGTGCAGCATCCTGGGCGTTTAGCAAAACGTCCAGTGACAAAGGGGATTCTGGCGTTTAACGCCAGCCAGGGCACCTGGCTGGGTGTTAAACGCCCACAATGGCTAGCAAATGGGCGTTAAACGCCAGAATGGATGCCATTCTGGGCGTTTAACGCCAGAAAGGTGGGGGACCAAGATTTTGCTTTCTGATCAAATTTTTTTCAAACTTTCCTTTTTTGACCCATACTTTTCTACATAAACACATTTCAACCTTTCATCATTCACCTTAAAATCTTCAAAAATCAAAATCATTCTTCAAATCTCTCTCAAATCAATCCCAAAATCTTGTTCAAAAACTCACCCTTCTCTCAAATTCTCTCCATATCTTCTCAAATCTCCTTCCAATTTTTTCAAAATCTCTTCCCCCCCATAAAAACACGTTCGGCCTCCTTATTTTCCCACACCATTCGAATTTGCTCTTCTCCTCTCTCTCTCTCTTCTTTCCTTTCTTTTGCTTGAGGACAAGCAAACCTCTAAGTTTGGTGTGCTTTTCCGTGATCACTAAGCCAAGATTCATCAAGATCATGGCTCCTAAGAGAAAACAAACCAATTTAAGAGGAAAGAAAGAGAATAATCCAAAGAATCTTTGGAATCAAGAGAAGTTCTTAACCAAAGAACATGAAGACCATTATCACAAAATAATGGGTCTGAGGTCAGTGACCCCGGAAGTTAAATTTGATCTGAAAGAAGATGAATATCCGGGGATCCAAGAGCAAATTCGAAACAGAGGATGGGAAGTTCTAACCAATCCTGAGATAAAGGTTGGAAGAAATATGGTTCAGGAATTCTACTCAAATCTGTGGCTGACAGATAAGCAGAGAATGACTGGAACTGCTTTCCATACTTACAGAACCATGGTCAGAGGGAAAGTTATCTACTTCCATCTGGACAAAATAAGAGAAATCTTCAAATTGCCTCAACTGCAAGATGATCCTGAATCCTTTAATAGGAGAATGGTGAGAGCAGATAAAGGGTTGGATCAAGTTCTAGAGGACATATGCCTCCCTGGAACTAAGTGGATAACTAATTCAAAGGGTGTCCCAAACCAACTCAAGAGGGGAGACCTCAAACCAATTACAAGAGGTTGGCTAGACTTCATTGGGCATTCCATATTACCCACTAGCAACCGTTCTGAGGTCACTATCAAGAGAGCAGTGATGATTCATTGCATTATGCTTGGAAAAGAAGTGGAGGTTCATCATCTGATTGCTTGTGAGATCTACACAATTGCAAATAAGAATTCCACTGAAGCCAAACTGGCTTACCCAAGCTTGATCTCCTTGCTCTGTAAAGAGGCTGGGGTAAAGATGGGAGTAGATGAATTCATACCCATTGAACATCCAATCACCAAGAAGTCAATGGAAGGACAAATGCAAGACAACTCTATCAAAAGGAGGGCGCAGGAGTTCCTCCCTGAATTTCCTGAAATAGGCTACTGGGCCAGCCTAGAAGCATCTATCACCAAGTTGCAAGAAACTATGGAGCAACTTAAGGAAGAACAGCAGAATCAGAACTGCATGCTCTGCAAATTGCTGAAGGAACAAGAGAAGCAGGGGCGTGAACTTCAAGAACTGAAACACCGAAAATTCTCCCCTCAAATTGAGGGAGCATCCACTTCTCAAAATCAAGGTTGTTGAGTCCTAACTCTGTGAAAACCTCTATCATTAGGAGCCTATTTAAATTTTTGTTTTCTATTTTTTAGTCTCATCTTATATCTATTTTTGAGTCTTGTTCTTAATTCATAATTAATAAAATTTAAAATTCATGTCTTAAAGCTATGAATGTCCTATGAATCCATCACCTCTCTTAAATGAAAAATGCTTTAATCACAAAAGAACAAGAAGTACAGGATTTCGAATTTATCCTTGAAACTAGTTGAATTAGTTTGATGTGGTGACAATATTTTTTGTTTTCCGAATGAATGCTTGAACAGTGCATATGTCTTTTGAATTTGTTGTTTTGAGAATGTTAAAATTGTTGGCTCTTGAAAGAATGAGGGAAAAAGAGAACTGTTATTGAGGATCTGAAAAATCATCAAATTGATTCTTGAAGCAAGAAAAAGTAGTGATTCAAAAAAAAAACGAAAAAAAAAGAGAAGAAAAAGAAAGAAATAAAGTTGTGATCCAAGGCAAAAAGAGTGTGCTTAAGAATCCTGGACACCTCTAATTGGGGACTCTAGCAAAGCTGGGTCATAATCTGAAAAGGTTCACCCAAGTATGTGTCTGTGGCATGTATGTATCCGGTGGTAATACTGGATGACAGAGTACTTTGGGCCACAGCCAAGACTCATGACATAGCTGTGTTCAAGAATCATTATACTTAACTAGGAGAATCAATAACACTATCTGAGTTTTGAGTTCCTATAGATGCCAATCATTCTGAACTTCAAAGGATAAAGTGAGATGCCAAAACTGTTCAGAAGCAAAAAGCTACTGGTCCCGCTCATCTAATTGGAGCTGAGTTTCCTTGATATTTTGGAGTCTATAGTATATTCTCTTCTTTTTATCCTACTTTGATTTTCAGTTGCTTGGGGACAAGCAACAATTTAAGTTTGGTGTTGTGATGAGCGGATAATTTATACGCTTTTTGGCATTGTTTTTAGTATGTTTTTAGTATATTTTAATTAGTTTTTAGTATACTTTTAGTAGATTTTATTTCTGTAATTTCAGGTATTTTCTGGCTGAAATTGAGGGTCCTGAGCAAAAATCTGATTCAGAAGCTAAAAAGGACTGCAGATGCTGTTGGATTCTGACCTCCCTGCACTCGAAGTGGATTTTCTGGAGCTACAGAAGCCCAATTGGCACGCTCTCAACGGCGTTGGAAAGTAGACATCCTGGGCTTTCCAGCAATGTTTAATAGTCCATACTTTGCTCGAGATTTGATGGCCCAAACCGGCGTTGCAAATCAGCTTCAGAATTCCCAGCGTTTAACGCTGGAACTGGCATAAAAATTGGAGTTAAATGCCCAAACTGGCATAAAAGCTAGCGTTTAACTCCAGAAAAAGTCACTACACATGAAAGCTTCAATGCTCAGCCCAAGCACACACTAAGTGGACCCAGATGTGGATTTTTACGTCATTTACTCATTTCTGTATACCCTAGGTTACTAGTTCAATATTAATAGGATCTTTTGACATTGTATCTATACCTCATGACACTTTACACGTTTCTTTGTGTACCTTCTATGGCATGAGTCTCTAAACCCCATGGTTGGGGGTGAGGAGCTCTGCTGTGTCTTGATGGATTAATGCAATTACTACTGTTTTTCATTCAATCATGCTTGCTTCCGTTCTAAGATATCACTTGTTCTTAAACCGGATGAATGTGATGATCCGTGACACTCATCATCATTCTCAACTATGAACGTGTGCCTGACAACCACCTCTGTTCTACCTTAGATTGAGTAGATATCTCTTGGATTCTTTAACCGGAATCTTCGTGGTATAAGCTAGAACTGATGGCGGCATTCAAGAGAATCCGGAAGGTCTAAACCTTGTCTGTGGTATTCTGAGTAGGATTCAATGACTGAATGACTGTGACGAGCTTCAAACTCCTGAAGGCTGGGCATTAGTGATAGACGCAAAAGAATCACTGGATTCTATTCCAACCTAATTGAGAACCGACAGATGAATAGCCGTGCCGTGACAGGGTGCGTTGAACATTTTCACTGAGAGGATGGGAGGTAGCCATTGACAACGGTGAAACCCTACATACAGCTTGCAATGGAAGGAGCCTTGCGTGCTTGAAGAAGAAGACAGTAGGAAAGCAGAGATTCAGAAGATGGAGCATCTCCAAAACCTCAACCTGTTCTCCACTACTGCAAAACAAGTACTGATTTCATGTTCTTTTACTTTTCACAATCAACCCTGATAATTATTGATATCCTGACTAAGATTTACAAGATAACCATAGCTTGCTTCAAGCCGACAATCTCCGTGGGATCGACCCTTACTCACGTAAGGTATTACTTGGACGACGCAGTGCACTTGCTAGTTAGTTGTGCGGAGTTGCAAAAGTGTGATTGCAATTTCGTGCACCAGTACCCATGCCTAAGGAAGAAGAAAAAGGAAGAGTGTGAAATATAGATAATTAAGACTGGAAGGGAGAAAATTCCAAGTGATAATGAATGCCAAAGAAGAGATAATGGCTTAAATACATGGTAGCTACAACATGTAGGTAAGACATCAATTTAGATCATGTAGGCAATTCAGAATAATAAGATGCAGGAGGGTAAAAACATGCAAGTAACAGGCATGAGAAGCATAACTCAAGCATCAAGTAATAAATGTGCCAAACTAAAGAGCACTTGCTATGATGACAATTGTGAATGATAATTCCAAATACATGTGGAGTGCAATGTGAGAATAAGAATGAAAAGAATAAGTCCAAATGTATATGAGAGCCAAACTTAAATGTCAATTGTCAAATCAATCCTTATAATATCCACAGGTTCAAAATAATAAAATAGTACCCAAATAAAATTCCAACACCAGCATAAAAATGCATGAGAAGAACCCATAGATAACTAAGGTAACATGAAATAAATAAATGCAATAATAGAAAGAAGGGGGACAGTGTAGATGGCGGGAAGAAAAGAAGGGGAAACGAGAGAAGAAGGAGAAGGGAATGAAAAACAAAACGTGACGCGCGTGCGGGCATCACGTGTTCGCGTGAAAACTAAGTTGGCCGTTCGACGCGTAAGCATCGCCCACGCGTACGGGTGGTTGGTCTGGAAGCAAACGGGCGCGCACGTGTCAAAGATGCGTACGCGTGGCTGATTTTGTGCTTCTAGCACAGTTCCAGTCCCAGACCATCACAACTCTCTGTTCGGCACCCTATTTACGCCGATTTGGGTGTCCACACGTACGCGTTGTTGACGCTTACGCGTGGATGGTAAAAATCGCAGGGGACGCGTATGCGTAAGGTACGCGTACGCGCGGTGTTGCTCGTGCGTAAGGCACCCCTCTTGCGCGTCTCTCACGTAACTTTCTAGTCAGTTGCGCATACACAAACGACGCGTGTGTGTCGTGGACGCTTGCGCTTCAATACCTTTTTTTATGCAGAATGTAGCATGTAGATGATTATGCAAAAACTATGAATGAATACTATGAAAAATAAAATAAAATAAGACTAGGAATGAAAAGGGAAGATTATACCATGGTGGGTTGTTTCCCACCTAGCACTTTTAGTTAAAGTCCTTAAGTTGGACATTTGGTGAGCTTCTTATCATGGCGGCTTGTGCTTGAACTCATCCAGGAATTTCCACTAATGTTTGTACTTGCAGTAGCCTCCGGGGTCCCAAACTAGGCGCAAAGAGCCTTCAAGCAAGTTAAAAGAAGTGACAAGGCCCCAAAAGTGTTGATTGTTGGAATGAATTTCGGGGTCCTAAACCCTGCTTTTGCACCCGTCTTCGTGTTGATCACCATTGTTCCAACCGGGTGGCAAGTAATCTGAATTCTCACTGAAACGTCCAAACAGCTTCCTAGACCCATTCAATCAAGCTCTACACCAACCCTTGCATTTCAACTTGGAGCATACAACCATATTGAACCTAGGATTGTGTTGCCAACCACTAACCATCTTTCTCTTACTCTTAACGCCACAAAGAGCTCTAAGTTGACCATCTGTCTCAAGTATACCATATTCAAGTGGAATGAGAAAGCTAAGGGATATGAATTTTACCCACTTGAATGTTGTGAAGGATCATGGCAACTTAGGGAAAGGGGTCTCCAACAACTTTGGCAAGGCGATTTCAAGCTCCACTCCCGTGTGTTCTTTCTTGACAACTTCCACCTCTTTGCAAGCTTCTTCAATATCAACCTCTTCCTCTTGGTAGCTTTCTTCCAATTCAATCTTTTTTTCATTGCTTACCAATGGCATGGGGGGTTGTGTTTTTTCTTCTTTAATCTCCATCTCTTGACAACCTCTTCAAAGTCTTCAACCATGATGTGCCTTGGAGGTTGTACACTATCTTCCTCAGCATCAATTTCAATTTTCTTGGGAGGAGGCTCTATGACTAGACTTTTCCATGGAGGTTCAGCATCTCCTAAGTCTGCAACCACTTCTTCCTCTTCAATAATTACTGCTTTGTCTAGTTGTTTTAGTATAAAATCATACTCTTCCTTGATGATTTCCTTTCCATGACAACTCCCTTCAACTACTCCTTCATCTTCAAGGGTGTCTCCTACCTCCACATTTTGGGTCTCTTCTTGTTTCTCTTGAAATATGGCTACGTGAAGCCGATTCATTGCGTCCCTAAGGCAATCCCTTCTCTCTTGTTCTATGTCAGTAGCATAATTGGGATCGTGTTGCTCTTGGATTGATGGATGTGGGTGCTTTTCCATGGGGGTGGTGATGGGATGGAGAGATCATTATGTGGTTGAAAAGAAAGTGCAATAGAGCTTGAGGGTTGATTGTTGAGGTTAGTTAATGATTCAATCCGGGAGGCAAGACCTTGTATAGCAGAGTTCAGACCGTTTATGGTAGAGTTAAGCGTGTTCTCCATGGATGTTTGCCCTTGGTGAATAACATTGAGGATGTTGTTAACCAGTGGAGGTTGGGGTGGGTAGAATGGTTTATTATTTTGGAGAAAGGGTTCATAATAGGAAGGTGGTTCTTCTTGGTAAGGGTATGGAGATGGTGAACATTGAGGTGGTGGTTCATAATGTGGCTCACATGGCTCTTGGTATGGTGGGCAAGGATTAGGGTCATATGGGGGTGTTTGATGGTAAGGCGCTTGTGAGTGTGGTGGTTTAAAACTATGTTAAGGAGGAGGGGGTTCATGGTATTGAGTGTCACAAAAAGGTCCATCATAACCATTGTCTTGGTATGCATCATGGAATGGTTGTTGCTTGTAGTACATTGGAGGGGTTGTTGCCAAGAGGGTTGATCAAATCCTTATGGCTCCTTCCATCTTTGATTGTTCCAACCATGGTGCATGATGAGCGGATAATTCATACGCTTTTTGGCATTGTTTTTAGTATGTTTTTGGTATGATCTAGTTAGTTTTTAGTATATTTTTATTAGTTTTTAGTTAAAATTCACTTTTCTGGACTTTACTATGAGTTTGTGTGTTTTTCTGTGATTTCAGGTATTTTCTGGCTGAAATTGAGGGTCCTGAGCAAAAATCTGATTCAGAGACTGAAAAGGACTGCAGATGCTGTTGGATTCTGACCTCCCTGCACTCGAAGTGGATTTTCTGGAGCTACAAAAGCCCAATTGGTGCGCTCTCAACGGCGTTGGAAAGTAGACATCCTGGGCTTTCCAGCAATGTATAATAGTCCATACTTTGCCCAAGATTTGATGGCCCAAACCGGCGTGGCAAATCAGCCTCAGAATTTCCAGCGTTTAACGCTGGAACTGGCATAAAACTTGGAGTTAAACGCCCAAACTGGCATAAAAGCTGGCGTTTAACTCCAGAAAAGGTCTCTACACGAAAATGCTTCATTGCTCAGCCCAAGCACACACTAAGTGGACCCAGAAGTGGATTTTTACGTCATTTACTCATTTCTGTATACCCTAGGCTACTAGTTCACTATTAATAGGATCTTTTGACATTGTATCTGTACCTCATGACACTTTACACGTTTCTTTGTGTACCTTCCACGGCATGAGTCTCTAAACCCCATGGTTGGGGGTGAGGAGCTCTGCTGTGTCTTGATGGATTAATGCAATTACTACTGTTTCTTATTCAATCATGCTTGCTTCCATTCTAAGATATTACTTGTTCTTAAACCGGATGAATGTGATGATCCGTGACAATCATCATCATTCTCAACTATGAACGTGTGCCTGACAACCACCTTCGTTCTACCTTAGATTAAGTAGATATCTCTTGGATTCTTTAATCAGAATCTTCGTGGTATAAGCTAGAACTGATGGCGGCATTCAAGAGAATCCGAAAGGTCTAAACCTTGTCTGTGGTATTCTGAGTAGGATTCAATGATTGAATGACTGTGACGAGCTTCAAACTCCTGAAGGCGGGGCGTTAGTGACAGACGCAAAAGAATCACTGGATTCTATTCCGGCCTGATTGAGAACCGACAGATGGATAGCCGTGCCGTGACAGGGTGCGTTGAACATTTCCACTGAGAGGATGGGAGGTAGCCACTGACAACGGTGAAACCCTTGCATACAGCTTGCCATGGAAGGAGCCTTGCGTGTTTGAAGAAGAAGACAGTAGGAAAGCAGAGATTCAGAAGATGAAGCATCTCCAAAACCTCAACCTATTCTCTATCACTGCAAAACAAGTACTTATTTCATGTTCTTTTACTTTTTACAATCAACCCTGACAATTTCTGATATCCTAACTAAGATTTACAAGATAACTATAGCTTACTTCAAGCCGACAATCTCCGTGGGATCGACCCTTACTCACGTAAGGTATTACTTGGACGGCCCAGTGCACTTGCTGGTTAGTTGTGCGGGGTTGCAAAAGTGTGATTGCAATTTCGTGCACCAGTGCATGTTGGCATTATAGTCTCCTCTTCCTGTAACATTGTTATAACCAAGCTCATAGCCAGAGGGGTGAGAAGTCATAGTAGAAAAGAAAAAAACTAATAAAAAGAAGCAACTAAGTCCTAAAACTAATAAAAACTATCAAACAAGCAAAAAGAAAATATTTACAATAACCAATAATAAGGCACACGTTTGTAATTCCCCGGCAACGGTGCCATTTTGACGAACGGATTCCTGCGCAGTTTAGAATTTTACAAATAAGTTCTCGTGGCAGGTATAGCTTTTAAACCAACAAGGAATCCTTTCGTATAAAAGTTTGGTTGTCACAAGTAACAAACCCCTAAAAGTAATAACCGAAGTATTTAAACCTCGGGTCGTCTCTCAAGGAATTGCAGGGAAGTGTTCTTGTTATTGGTTATGTAAAGATCTATTTTGGGGTTTTTAAGATAAGAAGCAAGAATAGTAAATGGTAATAAAAATCAAATGACTAGAAAAGCTCTTGGCAGGGTATGAGAACTGGAAATCCTATCCTAGTTATCCTTATCAATTATGATGAGAATTGTTCATTACTCCCACTTAGTTAACCCTTAACGAATGAAGGAAAGTCAAGTGGACTAATCAATTTGATTCCTCAAGTCCTAGTTAACTCCTGAGGAAAGACTAGCGTTAGTGGAATCCAAATCAATCAGCAAAGGAGTTTGATAACTCAAGTGTTACTAATTACTCAACCAAGCCAAGAACATAGAATCCTACTCTAACAACCTTCTAAGCATTTTGTCCAGCACTTGGCAGGTATAAAATAAAAGCATAGAAAAGCAATAATAGAATATTAAATCCAAACAAATACAAAGTACCTCAAATTGCATTAAATAGAAAATCAAGTCTAACGTGGAGTTCATGAACTAAAATGGCAATATAGAATAATTAATAAGGGAAAAAATAAACTAGTAAGCTAGAAAAAATAAGAGTAGAAGAGAAATTATAATTCCTAAAATCTAGAGAGAGGAGAGAGCCTCTCTCTCTCTGTAGAAACTACATCTAAAACCTAAAATTGAATATTGAGAATTGAATGATTGATTTCCCCACTCTGCAGCCTCTAATTTGTGTTTTTTGAGCCAAAAACTGGGTCAAAAATAGCCCAGAAATTGCCCCCAGTGATTTCTGATACGTCCGGCACGTGCGCATGTCACGCGTACGCGATGCGTGGATTGAACTTTCGCCCGAGTCACGCATACGTGTGATCCACGCGTGCACATCGCTCAACAGTTAGGCAACTATGACAAATTATATATCTTGCAAAGCCCCTGATATTAGCTTTCCAACGCAACTGGAACCGCCTCATTTGGACTTTTGTAGCTCAAATTATGATCGATTGAGTGCAAAGAGGTCAGGGCTGACAGCTTTGCAGTTCTTTTAGCTTCTTGTATTCCTTCCACTTTTGCATACTTCCTTTCCATCCTCTAAGCCATTCCTGCCCTGTAATCCCTGAAATCACTTAATGAATATATCACGGCATCAAATGGTAATAAGAGAGGATTAAAATTAGCTAAATTAAGATCAAAGAAACATGTTTTCAATCATAGTACAAAATCAGGAAGGAAAATGTAAAACATGCAATTTACATGAATAAGTGTGAGAATATTGGATAAAATCCACTCAATGAAGTACAAGATGTACCATGAAATAGTGGTGCATCAAGCACTAATTATTTTATTACTCAAGGTGAAATGAGTGTTTTTAACAAATGAATGAAGTTCACCTTCATGAAGAATCAGATTGGCATAGAATTCCCGCACTAGGCTAGGGTAAACCGGTTTTCTAATTTTAAAATTAGGGGTCCATTTTAAATCACAAAAGTCGTATTGAAAATTAATTTCTTTATCAGAAAGGGCTTCAAGATCAACAACAAATGAAGCACACAGATTCCAGTTTGCCAAAACTTGAGTGTGAAACTCATAGGCTACACAGGATATGAAGCGATAGGGATCATAGTGAGAGTGAGATTTACCATATTGTTTTTGAAGTACAGTGAGTCGAGGTTGGGGGGCTCCCAGGTATTCTGAAGAACAGAACGCCTAGGTCCTCGAGAGGGACGTTGAGAAGGAGTAGAGCATCCATAAGGGTGTGGAGTAGAGTGTCGAGGTTATTGAAGAGTTTATTACTTACTCAGTTTTGTCTCCCTACTACACACGAGACAAAAACAAATAGAGACAAAAAAATCACCATTTATTCAACATAATTGAAATCCCTCAATCCCAGATTAGTTCTCAGCATACAAAGTCTATCTTCACATAATGGTTTAGTGAAAATGTTAGCCAATTATTCTTCAGATTTTACAACTTAAATATTGATGAGCGGATAATTTGTACGCTTTTTGG
The DNA here is from genome assembly GCF_003086295.3 of Arachis hypogaea. Taxonomy (NCBI): domain Eukaryota; kingdom Viridiplantae; phylum Streptophyta; class Magnoliopsida; order Fabales; family Fabaceae; genus Arachis; species Arachis hypogaea. Next base: position 78,941,739 of record NC_092041.1, read on the forward strand.
CATTGTTTTTAGTGTGTTTTTAGTATGATCTAGTTAGTTTTTAGTATATTTTTATTAGTTTTTAGTTAAAATTCACTTTTCTGGACTTTACTATGAGTTTGTGTGTTTTTCTGTGATTTCAGGTATTTTCTGGCTGAAATTGAGGGACCTGAGCAAAAATCTGATTCAGAGACTGAAAAGGACTGCAGATGCTGTTGGATTCTGACCTCCCTGCACTCGAAGCGGATTTTCTGGAGCTACAGAAGCCCAATTGGCGCGCTCTCAACGGCGTTGGAAAGTGGACATCCTGGGCTTTCCAGCAATATATGATAGTCCATACTTTGCCCAAGATTTGATGGCCCAAACCGGCGCACAAAGTCACCCTCAGAAATCCCAGCGTTAAACGCCGGAACTGGCACCAAAATGGGAGTTAAACGCCCAAACTGGCATAAAAGCTGGCGTTTAACTCCAAGAGGAGTCTCTACACGAAAATGCTTCATTTCTCAGCCCAAGCACACACCAAGTGGGCCCGGAAGTGGATTTTTATGTCATTTACTCATCTCTGTACACCCTAGGCTACTAGTTCTCTATAAGTAGGACCTTTTACTATTGTATTTTCATCTTTGGATCACTTGAATCTTTGGACATCTAGTTCTTAGATCACATCTGGGTAGTTATCTTTGTTCTGATGCTATCTTAGATCATTGGGAGGCTGGCCATTCGGCCATGCCTAGACCTTGTTCTTATGTATTTTCAACGGTGGAGTTTCTACACACCATAGATTAAGGTGTGGAGCTCTGCTGTACCTCGAGTATTAATGCAATTACTATTGTTCTTCTATTCAATTCCGCTTGTTCTTGTTCTAAGATATCACTTGTTCTTCAACTTGATGAATGTGATGATCCGTGACACTCATCATCATTCTCACCTATGAACGTGTGACTGACAACCACCTCCGTTCTACCTTCGATTGGGTGAATATCTCTTGGATTCTTTAACCGGAATCTTCGTGGTATAGGCTAGAACTGATGGCGGCATTCAAGAGAATCCGGAAGGTCTGACCTTGTCTGTGGTATTCTGAGTAGGATTCAATGATTGAATGACTGTGACGTGCTTCAAACTCCTGAGGGCGGGGCGTTAGTGACAGACGCAAAAGAATCACTGGATTCTATTCCGGCCTGATCAAGAACCGACAGATGGATAGCCGTGCCGTGACAGGGTGTGTTGAACATTTCCACTGAGAGGATGGGAGGTAGCCACTGACAACGGTGAAACCCTTGCTTAAGCTTGCCATGGAAAGGAGTAAGAAGGATTGGATGAAGACAGTAGGAAAGCAGAGAGACGGAAGGGAAGGCATCTTCATACGCTTATCTGAAATTCCTACCAATGAATTACATAAGTATCTCTATCTTTATCTTTATGTTTTATGTGTTTATCACCATACCCATTTGAGTTTGCCTGACTAAGATTTACAAGGTGACCATAGCTTGCTTCATACCAACAATCTCTGTGGGATCGACCCTTACTCGCGTAAGGTTTATTACTTGGACGACCCAGTACACTTGCTGGTTAGTTGTGCGAAGTTGTGTTTATGCCATGGTATTGAACACCAAGTTTTTGGATTCATTACCGGGGATTATTTGATTTGTGAAAAGTATTGATCACAATTTCGTGCACCAAGTTTTTGGCGCCGTTGCCGGGGATTGTTGAGTTTGGACAACTGACGGTTCATCTTGTTGCTTAGATTAGGTATTTTTTTCGGAATTCTTGAAGATGAATTCTAGAGTTTCATGATGATTTGTTGAAGTCTGGCTGGCTGAGAGGCCATGTCTAATTTCATTGGACCGAGGTTTCAACTTATCATCACAAGAGCTTGTTGATTTCTATCAATCTTGCTTTTGGAGCAGTGATCTGCTAAGGCTTGGCTGGCCATTGGCCATGTCTAGTGTTTTGGACCGAAGCTTTCTTTGAAAGCTTGGCTGGCTGTGAAGCCATGTCTAATTCCTGGACCGGAGTCTTAGACTAGCATTGCACTGATTCCTGGAATTCTCATTATGAATTTTGATATCTTTTTCCACTTAATTTTCGAAAATCACACAAAAAAAAATTACAAAATTATAAAATCCAAAAATATTGTATGTTTCTTGTTTGAGTCTAGTGTTTCATTTTAAGTTTGGTGTCAACTGCATGCATTCATTCATGTGTCTTAAGGATCTTCAAATAATTCTTGATGATTTCTTACTCTGATCTTTGAATTCTCTTGACTTGAGTGTTTTGTGTGTCTCATATGCATTCTCATTAGTGTCAATAGTATACAAACTGCTAAGTTTGGTGTCTTGCATGCATTGTTATTTGATTTTAGTTGCATTTTGATTATTAAAAATCCAAAAATATTTTTAATTTGTGTCTTCTCAAGTCAATAATACAGAGAATTGAAGATTCAGAACATACAGCAGAGGAATTGCACAGAAAAAGCTGGGCGTTCAAAACGCCCAGTGAAGAAGGACAGACTGGCGTTTAAACGCCAGCCAGGGTACCTGGTTGGGCGTTTAACGCCCAAAAGGGTATAGTTTTGGGCGTTAAACGCCAGAATGTGCACCATTTTGGGCGTTTAACACCAGGATGGCACAAAAGGGAAGATTTTGTTTTTAATGCAGATTTTTTTTTCAAGTTTTCAAAGTTTTTTCAAAATCAAATTTTTTTCAAATCATATCTTTTCAATCATATGTTTTCAAAATTGATTTCTTTCTATTTTCAAAAATACTTGCTATCAATTAATGATTTGATTCAACATTTCAAGAATGTTGCCTGTTCTGTTGAAAAAGGTTTAATGTTTGAATCATATCTTTTCTTGTTAGCCAAGTCATTAATTTTCAAAATCAAATCTTTTTAAAATGTTTTTCAAATCATATCTTCTCAATCACATCTTTTTAAAACTAATCATATCTTCTTAACCACATCTTTTTCAAAATAGTTTTCAATCAAATCTTTTTGATTTCTAATTTCAAAATCTTTTTCAAAAATCACTTGATTTCTTTTCCACTTTCATTTTCAAAAATTAATTCATGTTTTTCAAAAATGTTTTCAAAATCTTTTACTTGATTTTCAAAAATTACTTCCCTTCTTCTCACATCCTTCTATTTATGGACTAACACTATTCCTTAAATGCAAAATTCGAACTCCATCTTCTTTGATAAGTTCGAATTTTCTACTTCTGTCCTTTACTTTTCTTTTCCTCTGACACCTAAAGGAATCTCTATACAGTGACATAGAGGATTCCACATTTTCTTGGTCTCTTCTCTTTCATATGAGCAGGAGCAGAGACAAAGGCATTCTTGTTGAGGCTGATCCTGAACCTGAAAGGACCTTGAAGAGAAAGCTAAGAGAAGCTAAGGCACAATTCTCTGTAGAGGACCTAACCGAATTCTTCAAAGAAGAAGAACACATGGCAGCCGGAAACAACAACAATGCCAACAATGCAAGGAAGGTGCTGGGTGACTTTACTGCACCTACTCCCGACTTCTATGGGAGAAGCATCTCTATCCCTGCCATTGGAGCAAACAACTTTGAGCTTAAGCCTCAATTAGTTTCTCTAATGCAACAGAATTGCAAGTTCCATGGACTTCCATTGGAAGATCCTCATCAGTTCTTAACTGAATTCTTGCAAATCTGTGACACTGTCAAGACTAATGGGGTTGACCCTGAGGTCTACAGACTTATGCTATTCCCTTTTGCTGTAAGAGACAGAGCTAGAACATGGTTGGACTCTCAACCTAAAGAAAGCCTGGACTCTTGGGAAAAGCTAGTCAATGCCTTCTTGGCAAAGTTCTTTCCACCTCAAAAATTGAGTAAGCTTAGAGTGGAAGTCCAAACCTTCAGACAGAAGGAAGGAGAATCCCTCTATGAAGCTTGGGAAAGATACAAACAATTAATCAGAAAGTGTCCTTCTGATATGCTTTCTGAATGGAGCATCATAGGTATTTTCTATGATGGTCTCTCTGAACTATCCAAAATGTCTTTGGATAGCTCTGCTGGAGGCTCTCTTCATCTGAAGAAGACGCCTACAGAAGCTCAAGAGCTGATTGAAATGGTTGCAAATAACCAATTCATGTACACTTCTGAAAGAAATCCTGTGAACAATGGGACTAGTCAGAAGAAAGGAGTTCTTGAAATTGACACTCTGAATGCCATATTGGCTCAGAACAAAATATTGACTCAACAAGTCAATATGATTTCTCAAAGTCTGTCTGGAATGCAAAATGCACCAAGCAGTACTAAGGAGGCTTCATCTGAGGAAGAAGCCTATGATCCTGAGAACCCTTCAATGGAAGAGGTGAATTACATGGGAGAATCCTATGGAAACACCTATAATCCTTCATGGAGAAATCATCCAAATTTCTCATGGAAGGATCAACAGAGACCTCAACAAGGTTTCAACAATAATAATGGTGGAAGAAACAGGTTTAGCAATAGCAAGCCTTTTCCATCATCTTCTCAGCAACAGACAGAGAGTTCTAAGCAGAATACCTCTGACTTAGCAACCATGGTCTCTGATCTAATCGAAACCACTCAAAGTTTCATGACTGAAACAAGGTCCTCCATTAGAAACTTGGAGGCACAAGTGGGTCAGCTGAGCAAGAAAATTATTGAACTCCCTCCTAGTACTCTTCCAAGTAATACAGAAGAAAATCCAAAAGGAGAGTGCAAGGCCATCAACATGGCCGAATTTTGGGAGGAAGGAGAGGCAGTGAACGCCACTGAGGAAGACCTCAATGGACGTCCACTGGCCTCCAATGAGTTCCCCAATGAGGAACCATGGGAATCTGAGGCTCAAAATGAGACCATAGAGATTCCATTGAACTTACTTCTGCCATTCATGAGCTCTGATGAGTATTCTTCCTCTGAAGAGGATGAGTATGTCACTGAAGAGCAAGTTGCTAAATACCTTGGAGCAATCATGAAGCTAAATGACAAGTTATTTGGAAATGAGACTTGGGAGGATGAATCCCCTTTGCTCACCAAAGAACTGGATGACTTGTCTAGGCAGAAACTGCCTCAAAAGAGACAGGATCCTGGGAAGTTTTCAATACCTTGTACCATAGGCACCATGACCTTCAAGAAGGCCTTGTGTGACTTAGGGTCAAGTGTAAACCTCATGCCTCTCTCTGTAATGGAGAAGTTAGGGATCTTTGAGGTGCAAGCTACAAAAATCTCACTAGAGATGGCAGACAATTCAAGAAAACAAGCCTATGGACTTGTAGAGGATGTTCTGGTAAAGGTTGAAGACCATTACATCCCTGCTGATTTCATAGTCCTAGAGACTGGGAAGTGCATGGATGAATCCATCATCCTTGGCAGACCCTTCCTAGCCACAGCAAGGGCTGTGATTGATGTTGATAGAGGAGAATTGATCATTCAAGTGAATGAAGAATCCTTTGTGTTTAAGGCTCAAGGATATCCCTCTGTCATCATGGAGAGGAAGCATGAAGAGCTTCTCTCAAAACAGAGCCAAACAGAGCCCCCACAGTCAAACTCTAAGTTTGGTGTTGGGAGGCCACAACCAAACTCTAAGTTTGGTGTTGAACCCCCACATTCAAACTCTAAGTTTGGTGTTGGGAGGTTCCAACATGGCTCTGAGCATTTCTGAGGCTCCATGAGAGCCCACTGTCAAGCTACTGACATTAAAGAAGCGCTTGTTGGGAGGCAACCCAATATTATATTTTGACTATTTTCCTTTGATTATTTTATGTCTTTTGTAGGTTGATGATCATGAGAAGTCACAAAATCAATGAAAAAAGCAAAAACAGAACGAAAAACAGGAAGAAAAACAGCACACCCTGGAGGATGCACCTACTGGCGTTTAAACGCCAGTAAGGTTAGCAGATGGGCGTTTAACTCCCAGTCTGGCACCATTCTGGGCGTTTAACGCCAGAAAGGGGCACCAGACTGGCGTTAAACGCCAGAAAAGGGCAAGAAGCTGGCGTTAAACGCCAGAAATGGGCACCAGCCCGGCGTTTAACGCCAGAATTGGCACAAAACGAGATTTTGTTTGCCATTTGGTGCAGGGATGACTTTTCCTTGACACCTCAGGATCTGTGGACCCCACATAATCCCCACCTACCCCACCACTCTCTCTCTTCTTCACCCATTCACCAATCACCTCAACACCTCTTCCCCAAAATCCCTTCACCTATCAAATCCCATCTTTCTCTTCACCACTCACATCCATCCTTCATAAAATCCCACCTACCTCACCATTCAAATTCAAACCACTTTCCCACCCAAACCCACCCTCAATTGACCGAACCCTACCCTTCCCCCTCTCCTATATAAACCCTTCTTCACTCCTTCATTTTCACACAACCTAAACACCACTTCTCCCCCTTTTTGGCCGAACACAAAGCCACTCCTTTCTTCCTCATTTCTTCTCCTTCTACTCTCTTCTTTCTTTTGCTCGAGGACGAGCAAATATTTTAAGTTTGGTGTGGTAAAAGCATTGCTTTTTGTTTTTCCATAACCATTTATGGCATCCAAGACCGGAGAAACCTCTAGAAAGAGGAAAGGGAAGGCAAAAGCTTCCACCTCCGAGTCATGGGAGATGGAAAGATTCATCTCAAGGGTGCATCAAGACCACTTCTATGAAGTTGTGGCCTTGAAGAAGGTGATCCCCGAGGTCCCTTTTTCACTCAAAAAGAGTGAATATCCGGAGATCCGACATGAGATCCGAAGAAGAGGTTGGGAAGTTCTTACCAACCCCATTCAACAAGTCAGAATCTTAATGGTTCAAGAGTTCTATGCCAATGCATGGATCACCAAGAACCATGATCAAAGTGTGAACCCGGATCCAAAGAATTATCTTACTATGGTTCGGGGGAAATACTTGGATTTTAGTCCGGAAAGTGTAAGGTTGGCATTCAATTTGCCCATAATGCAAGGAGATGAACATCCTTACACTAGAAGGGTCAACTTTGATCAAAGGTTGGACCAAGTCCTCACAGTTATTTGTGAAGAGGGCGCCCAATGGAAGAGAGATTCAAGAGGGAAGCCGGTTCAATTAAGAAGGCATGACCTCAAACCCGTGGCTAGAGGATGGTTGGAGTTTATCCAACGCTCGATCATTCCCACTAGCAACCGGTCCGAAGTTACTATAGACCGGGCTATCATGATTCACAGCATCATGATTGGAGAAGAAATAGAAGTTCATGAGGTTATAGCTCAAGAACTCTATAAGGTGGCGGACAAGTCCTCTACCTTGGCAAGGTTAGCCTTCCCTCATCTCATTTGTCACCTCTGTTATTCAGTTGGAGTTGACATAGAGGGAGACGCCCCTATTGATGAGGACAAGCCCATCACTAAGAAGAAGATGGAGCACACAAGAGACCCCACTCATCATGAGATCTCTGAGATGCCTCAAGGGATGCACTTTCCTCCACAAAACTATTGGGAGCAACTAAACACCTCCCTAGGGGAATTGAGTTCCAACATGGGACAACTAAGGGTGGAGCATCAAGAACACTCCCTCATCCTCCATGAAATTAGAGAAGATCAAAGAATCATGAGAGAAGAGCAACAAAGACAAGGAAGAGATATTGAGGAGCTCAAGCACTCCATAGGATCTTCGAGAGGAAGAAAGAGCCGCCATCACTAAGGTGGACCCGTTCTTTAATCTCCTTGTTCTTTATTTTTTGTTTTTCGAATTTTAGTGCTTATGTTTGTCTATGTTTATGTCTTGTGATCATTAGTGTCTTAGTGTCTATGCCTTAAAGTTATGAATGTCCTATGAATCCATCACCTTTCTTGAATAAAAAACGTGCTTAATTGAAAAAGATAAGAATTGCATGAATTTTGAATTTTATAACAGTTTAATTATTTTGATGTGGTGGCAATATTTTTGTTTTCTGAATGTATGCTTAAACAGTGCATATGTCTTTTGAATTTGTGGTTCATGAATGTTGGCTCTTGAAAGAATGATGAAAAAGGAGACATGTTACTGAGGATCTGAAAAATCATAAAAATGATTCTTGAAGCAAGAAAAAGCAATGAAAAAAAAAAGAAAAATTCGAAAAAAAAAGAGAGAAAGAAAAAGAAAAAAAAAAGAAAAAGAGAGAAGAAAGAAAGAAATAAAGTTGTGATACAAGGCAAAAAGAGTATGCTTAAGAACACTGGACACCTCTAATTGGGGACTCTAGCAAAGCTGAGTCACAATCTGAAAAGGTTCACCCAATTATGTGTCTGTGGCATGTATGTATCCGGTGGTAATACTGGAAGACAGAGTGCTTTGGGCCACGGCCAAGACTCAATAAGTAGCTATGTTCAAGAATCATCATACTTTACTAGGAGAATCAATAACACTATCTGGATTCTAAGTTCCTAAAGAAGACAATCATTCTGAATTTCAAAGGATAGAGTGAGATGCCAAAACTATTCAGAGGCAAAAAGCTAAAAGCCCCGCTCATCTAATTAATACTGATCTTCATAGATGTTTTTGGAATTCATTGCATATTCTCTTCTTTTTATCTTATTTGATTTTCAGTTGCTTGAGGACAAGCAACAATTTAAGTTTGGTGTTGTGATGAGCGGATAATTTGTACGCTTTTTGGCATTGTTTTTAGTGTGTTTTTAGTATGATCTAGTTAGTTTTTAGTATATTTTTATTAGTTTTTAGTTAAAATTCACTTTTCTGGACTTTACTATGAGTTTGTGTGTTTTTCTGTGATTTCAGGTATTTTCTGGCTGAAATTGAGGGACCTGAGCAAAAATCTGATTCAGAGATTGAAAAGGACTGCAGATGCTGTTGGATTCTGACCTCCCTGCACTCGAAGCGAATTTTCTGGAGCAACAGCGTTGGAAAGTAGACATCCTGGGCTTTCCAGCAATATATGATAGTCCATACTTTGCCCAAGATTTGATGGCCCAAACCGGCGCACAAAGTCACCCTCAGAAATCCCAGCGTTAAACGCCGGAACTGGCACCAAAATGGGAGTTAAACGCCCAAACTGGCATAAAAGCTGGCGTTTAACTCCAAGAGGAGTCTCTACACGAAAATGCTTCATTTCTCAGCCCAAGCACACACCAAGTGGGCCCGGAAGTGGATTTTTATGTCATTTACTCATCTCTGTACACCCTAGGCTACTAGTTCTCTATAAGTAGGACCTTTTACTATTGTATTTTCATCTTTGGATCACTTGAATCTTTGGACATCTAGTTCTTAGATCACATCTGGGTAGTTATCTTTGTTCTGATGCTATCTTAGATCATTGGGAGGCTGGCCATTCGGCCATGCCTAGACCTTGTTCTTATGTATTTTCAACGGTGGAGTTTCTACACACCATAGATTAAGGTGTGGAGCTCTGCTGTACCTCGAGTATTAATGCAATTACTATTGTTCTTCTATTCAATTCCGCTTGTTCTTGTTCTAAGATATCACTTGTTCTTCAACTTGATGAATGTGATGATCCGTGACACTCATCATCATTCTCACCTATGAACGTGTGACTGACAACCACCTCCGTTCTACCTTCGATTGGGTGAATATCTCTTGGATTCTTTAACCGGAATCTTCGTGGTATAGGCTAGAACTAATGGCGGCATTCAAGAGAATCCGGAAGGTCTGACCTTGTCTGTGGTATTCTGAGTAGGATTCAATGATTGAATGACTGTGACGTGCTTCAAACTCCTGAGGGCGGGGCGTTGGTGACAGACGCAAAAGAATCACTGGATTCTATTCCGGCCTGATCGAGAACCGACAGATGGATAGCCGTGCCGTGACAGGGTGCGTTGAACATTTCCACTGAGAGGATGGGAGGTAGCCACTGATAACGGTGAAACCCTTGCTTAAGCTTGCCATGGAAAGGAGTAAGAAGGATTGGATGAAGACAGTAGGAAAGCAGAGAGACGGAAGGGAAGGCATCTTCATACGCTTATCTGAAATTCCTACCAATGAATTACATAAGTATCTCTATCTTTATCTTTATGTTTTATGCGTTTATCACCATACCCATTTGAGTTTGCCTGACTAAGATTTACAAGGTGACCATAGCTTGCTTCATACCAACAATCTCTGTGGGATCGACCCTTACTCGCGTAAGGTTTATTACTTGGACGACCCAGTACACTTGCTGGTTAGTTGTGCGAAGTTGTGTTTATGCCATGGTATTGAACACCAAGTTTTTGGATTCATTACCGGGGATTATTTGATTTGTGAAAAGTATTGATCACAATTTCGTGCACCAAATATCAATAGTAACCTTTTTGTACATGCTCTCTAATAAAATGATATCTTACTTCAATGTGCTTGGTTCTTGTAACACCCTAATATTCAAATCCTTATACTCGATTCATAAGTCAATGGTAATAACGTGGTACGACTTACAAGGTGGATTTTTGGTACACAAAATTGTGATCACACTTTTCATAACTCCACACAACTAACCAACAAGTGCACTGGGTCGTCCAAGTAATACCTTACGTGAGTAAGGGTCGATCCCATGGAGATTGTCGGCTTGAAGCAAGCTATGGTCATCTTGTAAATCTCAGTCAGGCTGATTCAAATGGTTATGAGGATTTGATAATTAAATGATAATAAAACTGAAAATAACATAGAGATACTTATGTAATTCATTGGTGGGAATTTCAGATAAGCGTTTGGAGATGCTTTGTTGCTTCTGAACCTCTGCATTCCTGTTGTCTTCATCCAATCATGCGTCTTCCCTTCCATGGCAAGCTGTATGATCCTCTCAGTGAAAATGGTCCGACTACGATTTCTGTACAGCTAATCAACTGTCGGATTTCTCGTCTCGGATGAAAAATACCAGGCACAGCTACTGCAGGGTTAATCATCTGTCGGTTCTCACTTGTGTCAGAATAAGATCCATTGATCCTTTTGCACACTGTCACTGCGCCCAACATTCGTGAGTTTGAAGCTCCTAACAGTCATCCCTTCCCAGATCATACTCGGAATACCACAGACAAGGTTTAGACTTTCTGGATCTCAGGAATGTTGTCTATTGATTCTAGCCTATACCACGAAGATCCTAATCACGGGTCGGATGCTCTGTTGTTAGGAGAGACGATGCGAATCTGTGGATCAGAGACCCAAGAGAGTATACTCCGGCTGGCGTCCAATGACTACGTTGAACATCATGTAGACCGCTTTGTGGTTGTCAGGCACGCGGATCTTGGCTAAGCAAGTACTGAAGATAGTGGGTGATTGTCGCGGATCACCCCTTCAGTCTAATTTAATTGAATTAAGTACGAGAGTATATCTTGGAGAAGAAGTAGGCATGAATTGAAGGAAAAACAATAGTACTTGCATTAATTCATGAGGAACAGTAGAGCTCCTCACCTTAATCTATGAGGTGTAGAAATTCCACCATTGAAAATACATAGGAACAAAAGGTCTAGGCATGGCCGAATGGCCAGCCTCCCAAATGGCATAATGGTTTGAAAACAGGGGAAAAAGTCCCTTACACAATAGTAAAAAGTGCTATTTATATTAAACTAGTTACTAGGGTTTACAAAAAATGAGTAGATAGTGCAGAAATCCACTTTTGGGACCCGCTTGGTCTGTGTTTGGGCTGAGCTTTGAAGATTTCACGTGCATAGGCCATCCTTGTAGTTAAATGCTAGCTTGGGTGCCAGTTTGGGCGTTTAACTCCAGCTTTGGTGCCAATTCTGGCGTTTTACGCCAGAAAAGGGTCTCTGATAGGCATTTGGACGCCAGTTTGGGCCATCAAATCTCGGGCAAAGTATGGACATTTCTGGAAAGTCCAAGATGTCTACTTTCCAACGCAATTGATAGCGCACCAATTGGGCTTCAGTAGCTCCAGAAAATCCACTTCGAGTGCAGGGAGGTCAGAATCCAACAGCATCTGCAGTCCTTTCTCAGCCTCTGAATCAGATTTTTACTCAGGTCCCTCAATTTCAGCCAGAAAATACTTGAAATCACAGAAAAACACACAAACTCATAGTAAATTCCAAAAATGTGAATTTTTCATAAAAACTAATAAAAATATACTAAAAGTGACAAAAACATACTAGAAACTACCTAAAAACAATGGCAACAAAGCATATAAATTATCCGCTCATCACAACACCAAACTTAAATTGTTGCTTGTCCCCAAGCAACTAAAAACAAAATAAGATAAAAAGAAGAGAATATACAATAAATCCCAAAATATCAATGAAGCTTAGTTCTAATTAGATGAGTGGGACTTGTAGCTTTTTGCTTCTGAACAGTTTTGGCATCTCACTTTGATCCTTTGAAATTTAGAATGATTGGCATCTATAGGAACTCAGAATTAAGATAGTATTATTGATTCTCCTAGTTCAGTATGTTGATTCTTGAACACAGCTACTTATGAGTCTTGGCCGTGACCCTAAGCATCTTGTTTTCCAGTATTACCACCGGATACATAAATGCCACAGACACATAACTAGGTGAACCTTTTCAGATTGTGACTCAGCTTTGCTAGAGTCCCAAGTTAGAGGTGTCCAAAGTTCTTAAGCACACTCTTTTTGTTTTGGATCATGACTTTAACCACTCAGTCTCAAGCTTTTCACTTGGACCTTCATGACACAAGCACATGGTTATAGACAGCTTGAATTAGCCGCTTAGGCCAGGATTTTATTCCTTTGGGCCCTCTTATCCACTGATGCTCAAAGCCTTGGATCTTTTTTATCCTTGCCTTTTAGTTTAAAGGGTTATTGGCTTTTTCTGCTTGCTTTTTCTTTTTTCCTTCCTCTTTTTTTCTTTATTTTTCGCAATCTTTGTATTTTTCACTACTTTTTCTTACTTCAAGAATCAATTTTATGATTTTTCAGATTATCAATAACATTTCTCTTTTTTCATCATTCTTTCAAGAGCCAACAATTTTAACATTCATAAACTTCACTAACAAAAAATATGCAATGTTCAAGCATTCATTCAGAAAACAAAAAGTATTGCCACATCAAAATAATTAAACTAATTTAAAGATAGAATTCGAAATTCATGTACTTCTTATTCTTTTGCAATTAGAAACATTTTTCAATTAAGAAAGGTGAAGGATTCATGGGACATTCATAGCTTCAAGGCATAGACACTAGACACTAATGATCATGTAATAAAGACACAAACATGGACAAAACATCAAGCATAGGAAACCGAAAAAACAGAAAAATAAGAACAAGAAAATTAAAGAACGGGTCCACCTTAGTGATGGCGACTAGTTCTTCCTCTTGAAGATCCTATGGAGTGCTTGAGCTCCTCAATATCTCTTTCTTTCCTTTGTTGCTCCTCCCTCATAGCTCTTTGGTCTTCTCTAATTTCATGGAGGATAATGGAGTGCTCTTGGAGCTCCATCCTTAGTTGCTCCATATTGGAACTCAAATCTCCTAAAGAGGTGTTGAGTTGCTCCCAATAGTTGTGTGGAGGAAAATGCATCCCTTGAGGCATCTCAAGGATTTCTTGATGAGGGACTTCTATGAGTGGGCTTTCTTGTTTTCTCTATCTTCTTTCTAGTGATGGACTTTTGAGATGAATCTCTCCATCTCCCATGACTCAGAGTTGGAAGCAACTTCCTTTCTTTTCCTCTTCCTAGAGATTTCTTCGGCCTTAGGTGCCATTAATGGTTATGAAAAAATAAAAAGCAAGGCTTTTTCCCACACCAAACTTTAAAGGTTTGCTCGTTCTCGAGCAAAAGAAGAAAGAAAGGGTAAGGGTGAGAGGGAATCCATGTGATAGGGGTTGGGTTTGGGAGGGAATGGTTTGAATTTGAGTGGGTGGGATAGGGAGTTGTATGATGGGTGACGATTGGATTTTTGACGGTTTAGAAATTCACTAATGAAATATCGTTGTAAAGTATAGTCTCTAAACCAACAATAATCCTTTCATACAAAAATTTGTTTGTCACAAGTACAAACCCCTAAAATCTATAAACCGAAGTATTTAAACCTCGGGTCGTTCTCCCTAGGAATTGCAATAAAGTGTCTTGTTATTGGTTGTGAGTTATATTTGGGGTTTTTAAGATTTTGGACAAGAAATATAAATGGCAAAGAAAATAAACTAACAACTAGCAAAGCTCTTGGCAAGATATGAGAACTAGAAGTCCTATCCTAGTTATCCTCCTCAATTGTGATGGCAAATTGTCCATTGCTCCCACTTAGTTAACCTCTAACCATGGAGGAAAGTCAAGTGGATGAATCAATTTGATTCCTCAAGTCCTAATCAACTCCTAAAGGAAAGACTAGCTTTAGAGGTATTCAAATCAATTAGCAACTTCTAACTATCAATCAACAAAAGGATTAGATAACTCAAGAGTCACTAATTACTCAACCAAAGCCAAGAGGAACAAAAGCTACACTAAAATCCTACCAAGCATTTCATCAAACACTTGGAAGGCATAAAAGGAAAGCATAGTAAATTGACAACAAGAGTAGAATCTAACTACAATTATTGCAAAGAATTAATCAACAACAATCAAGGAAATCACAATTATCATGAATTACCTCAAATTGCATTATTGAAAGGAAATAAAGGAACAACAATCTATCCAAAACAAAATGAAGAATTACAGTTATTAAAACACATAACTAGAAAGAGAGAGATGAGAAGATTGAGAATTGATAAAGGAAAATTGAATCAAAGTATGAATTAAACCTAGATCTAAGAAGAGAGATTAACCTAAACCTAATCCTAATTCTAATTCTAGAGAGAAGTGAGAATTTCTCTCTCTAGAAACTAAAACTAAACTAAACTAATCCTATTTGTGAATCACTCCTATGAATGAATTGTCTCCCTATCCCTTCAATCCTTGGCTCTTATATGCATTGTGGGCGCCAAAGTTGGTTGCTGAAACCCTCCAAAATCGCCAGGCACGTGTTGCATTAGTGAGGTCATGTGCCATCATTGGCGCGTGCGCGCACGGTACGCGTGCGCGTCCTTGGCCTGTTTCGCAATGTGCGCGCGAGCGCCTTGTGCGCGTACGCGTGCTTGGCCTAGATCAACTCTTTGGCTTTTTGTGCTTCTCCACACTTGCATGCTTCCTTCCTTGCTTCCTTTGATCCATGCCTAGCCTATTTCAATCCTGTAATTACTAGCAAACACATCAAGGCATCTTATGGAATCAAAGAGAAATTAGAATTTATCAAAATAAGGATTGAAAAGTGGTGGACAAAATTGTGATAAAAGAGTTTCAGGCACTATTAGAGAAGCTCACAACTCCGTTCAACTAACCAGCAAGTGTACTGGGTCGTCCAAGTAATAAACCTTACGTGAGTAAGGGTCGATCCCACAGAGATTGTTGGTATGAAGCAAGCTATGGTCACCTTGTAAATCTCAGTTAGGCAGATTAAATTGGTTTATGGGTTTCGAAAATAGAAATAAGAAAATAAATAATAAAAGGGATAGAATACTTATGCAGACTCATTGGTGGGAATTTCAGATAAGCGGATGGAGATACTGCATGGCTCAAGGACGTCTGCTCTCCTACTGCTTCAACCCAATCCTTCTTACTCCTTTCCATGGCAAGCTGTGTATAGGGGTTCACCATCAGCGGTGGCTACTTTCAATCCTCTCGGGAAAATGATCCTATGCGGCTGTCACTCACATGGCTAATCGTCTGGAGGCATCACCCATGGTTGATGGCTACATCCCATCCTCGCAGTGAAAACTATGCTCACGCACTCTGTCACAGCACGGCTAATCACTGGTTGGTTCCTGCTCCTACTGGAATAGAATCCCTTGATTCTTTTGCGTCTATCACTAACGCCCAGCACTTGCAAGTTTGAAGCACGTCACAGTCATTCATTACCGAAATCCTACTCGGAATACCACAGACAAGGTGAGACCTTCCGGATTCCCAGGATCCTACTCGGAATACCACAGACAAGGTGAGACTTTCCGGATCCTCATAAATGCCGCCATCTATCTAACTTATACCACGAAGATTTTGTTGGGGAATCTAAGAGATACACATTCAAGCTCGGTTGCATGTAGAACGGAAGTGGTTGTCAATCACGTGCGTTCATAAGTGAGAATGATAATGATCGTCACTTTCATCATTACACTCATCATGTTCTTGGGTGTGAATGAATATCTTGGAATAAGAATAAGAGAGATTTGAATAAAAGAAAATAGAATTGCATTAATACTTGAGGTACAGCAGAGCTCCACACCCTTAATCTATGGTGTGCAGAAACTCCACCGTTGAAAATACATAAGCAAAGAGTTCAGGCATGGCCGAATGGCCAGCCCTTTCCATGATCAAGTGACCGAATATTCAAGAGATTAAACTGTCAAAAGATGTCTAATACAATAGTAACTTATCCTATTTATACTTAGACTAGCTACTAGGGTTTACATGAGTAAGTATTTGATGCATAAATCCACTTCCGGGGCCCACTTGGTGTATGCTTGGGCTGAGCTTGATCAATCCACGAGCTGAGGCTTCTCTTGGAGTTGAACTCCGAGTTATGACGTGTTTTGGGCGTTCAACTCCGGATCATGACGTTTTTTTGGCGTTTAACTCCAGACAGCAGCATGAACTTGGCGCTCAACGCCAAGTTACGTCGTCAATCTTCGAATAAAGCATGGACTATTATATATTGCTGGAAAGCCCTGGATGTCTACTTTCCAACGCCGTTGAGAGCGCGCCAATTGGAGTTCTGTAGCTCCAGAAAATCCATTTCGAGTGCAGGGAGGTCAGATTCCAACAGCATCAGCAGTCCTTTTGTCAGCCTTCTTTAGAGTTTTGCTCAAGTCCCTCAATTTCAGCCAGAATTTACCTGAAATCACAGAAAAACACACAAACTCATAGTAAAGTCCAGAAATGTGAATTTAACATAAAAACTAATGAAAACATCCCTAAAAGTAGCTTAAACTTACTAAAAACTATATAAAAACAATGCCAAAAAGCGTATAAATTATCCGCTCATCACAACACCAAACTTAAATTGTTGCTTGTCCCCAAGCAACTGAAAATCAAATAGGATAAAAGAAGAGAATATACTATAAATTCCAGAATATCAATGAATATTAATTTAATTAGATGAGCGGGACTTGTAGCTTTTTGCTTCTGAATAGTTTTGGCATCTCACTTTTTCCTTTGAAGTTCAGAGTGATTGGCGTCTCTGGGAACTTAGAATTTCGGATAGTGTTATTGACTTTCCTAGTTAAGCATGTTGATTCTTGAACACAGCTACTTATGAGTCTTGGCCGTGGCCCTAAGCACTTTGTTTTCCAGTATTACCACCGGATACATCAATGCCACAGACACATAACTGGGTGAACCTTTTTAGATTGTGACTCAGCTTTGCTAGAGTCCCCAGTTAGTGGTGTCCAGAGCTCTTAAGCACACTCTTTTGCCTTGGATCACGACTTTAACCACTTAGTCTCAAGCTTTTCACTTGGACATTCATGACACAAGCACATGGTTAGGGACAGCTTGATTTAGCCGCTTAGGCCTGGATTTTATTTCCTTGGGCCCTCCTATCCATTGATGCTCAAAGCCTTGGATCCTTTTTACCCTTGCCTTTTGGTTTTAAGGGCTATTGGCTTTTTCTACTGCTCCTTCTTTTTCTTTCTATTTTTTTTTGCCACTTTTTTTTTCGCAAGCTTCCTTTTTCACTGCTTTTTCTTGCTTCAAGAATCAATTTCATGATTTTTCAGATCATCAATAACATTTCTCTTTGTTCATCATTCTTTCAAGAGCCAACAATTTTAACACTCATAAACAACAAGATCAAAAATATGCACTGTTCAAGCATTCATTCAGAAAACAAGAAGTATTGCCACCACATCAATATAATTAAATTAAATTCAAGGATAAATTCAAAATTCATGTACTTCTTGTTCTTTTGAATTAAAACATTTTTCATTTAAGAGAGGTGAAGGATTAATGGATTTTATTCATAGCCTTAAGGCATGGTTACATACTAATGATCATGAAGTAGAGACACAAAACATAGATAAACACAACATTAAAAACCGAAAACAGAAAGAAATAAAGAACAAGGAATGAATCCACCTGAGTGAGGGTGGCGCCTTCTTGAAGGTCCAATGCTTTTTGAGCTCCTCTATGTCTCTTCCTTGCTTCTGTTGAATGATTCCTAGTAATTTTGGTGTTTTTACCCTTAGTTGCTTCCAATATTTGTGTGGAGGATAACTTATTCCCTGAGGTATCTCAGGGATCTCTTGATTTGCAGCCACATGTTCTACCACTGAGCTATGACGGCTTGTAGTCTTTCCATCTCCCAAGACTCAGAGGTGGAAGCTTTTGTCTTCCCTTTGAGGTTTCTCTGGCCTCAGGTGCCATTAATGGTAATGGAAAAGCAAAAAAGCTATGCTTTTACCACACCAAACTTAAAATATTGCTCGCCCTCGAGCAAGAGAAGAAAGAAGAGAGGAAGAAGAAGAAGAAGAAAATAGAGGTGAGTGAGGGGAGATGGATTCGGCTATATGGGTGGGATTGGGTGGGAAAGAGAAGTTGAATTGTAAAGGTAGGTGGGGTGTATGGGAAAGAGTGGATAGATGTAGGCGGTGAATGAAAAATAGAAGGAATGACCATGAATGGAAAGAGAGAGGGCGAGGTAGGTGGGGATCCTGTGAGGTCCACAGATCCTGAGATGATCCTGTGGGGTCCACAGGTCCTGAGGTGTCAAGGAATTCCATCCCTGCACCAAATAGGCATGTAAATTGCCTTGGCACACCATTCTGGCGTTTAAACACCCATTGGTGCACGTTCTGGGCGTTCAACGCCCATGTAAAGCATGTTTCTGGCGTTGAACGCCAGTTTCATGCTTGTTACTGGCGTTCAGCGCCAGTTTTTCCTCTCTGGGCACATTCTTGGCGTTCAGCGCCAGGATGTTGCTTGTTTCTGGCGTTCAGCGCCAGAATGGTGCTCTGTTCTGGCGTTGAACGCCAGCCAGATGCATCTTACTGGCGTTGAACGCCAGTCTGCGCTATCTCCAGGGTGAAAAATTTTTTTCTTCTGTTTTTGACTCTGTTTTTAATTTTTTTGATTTTTTCGTGACTCCTCATGATCATGTACCTAATAAAACACAAAATAACAATAGAACAAAATAAAATAAAAATTAGATAAATAAAATTGGGTTGCCTCCCAACAAGCGCTTCTTTAATGTCAATTAGCTTGACAGTGGCTCTCATAGAGCCACAAGGTGATCAGGTCAATTTTAGTGTGGTCCCAATACCAAACTTAGAGTTTGGATATGGGGTTTGAACACCAAACTTAGAGTTTGGTTGTGGCTTCACAACACCAAACTTAGAGTTTGACTGTGTGGGCTCTTCTTGACTCTGAACTGGGAGAAGCTCTTCCTGCTTACTCTCTTTTGTCACAGAGGGATGGCCATGTGCTTTAAACACAAGGTAGTCCCCATTCAATTGAAAGACTAATTCTCCTCTGTTGACATCTATCACAGCTCCTGCTGTGGCTAGGAAAGGTCTTCCTAGGATGATGCATTCATCATCTTCCTTCCTAGTGTCTAGGATTATGAAATCAGCAGGGATGTAAAGGCCTTCAACCTTTACTAGCACGTCCCCTATTATTCCATAAGCTTGTCTTAATGACTTATCTGCCAATTGCAATGAGAACAAGGCAGGTTGTACCTCAATGATCCCCAGCTTTTCCATTACAGAGAGTGGCATAAGATTTATCCCTGACCCCAGATCACATAGAGCTTTTTCAAAGCTCATGGTGCCAATGGTACAAGGTATTAAGAACTTGCCAGGATCTTGTTTCTTTTGAGGTAGAGTTTTCTGAATCCAAGTATCTAGTTCACTAATAAGCAAGGGAGGTTCACTTTCCCAAGTCTCATTACCAAACAGCTTGGCATTCAGCTTCATGATAGCTCCTAAATATTGAGCAACTTGCTCTCCAGTCACATCTTCATCCTCTTCAGAGGAAGAATAGTCTTCAGAGCTCATGAATGGCAGAAGGAGATTTAATGGAATCTCTATGGTCTCTATATGAGCCTCAGATTCCTCTAGATCCTTAATAGGAAACTCCTTCTTGCTTGAAGGACGTCCCAGGAGGTCTTCCTCACTAGGATTTTCGTCCTCCTCCTCCCTAGTGCATTCGGCCACTTTGATCAAATCAATGGCCTTGCACTCTCCTTTTGGATTCTCTTCTGTATTGCTTGGGAGAATACTGGGAGGAGTTTCAATGACTTTCTTACTCAGCTGGCCCACTTGTGCCTTCAAATTTCTAATGGAGGATCTTGTTTCATTCATGAAACTGAAAGTGGCCTTTGACAGATCAGAGACTATATTGGCTAAATTAGAAGTGTTTTGTTCAGAATTCTCTGTCTGTTGCTGAGAAGATGATGGATATGGCTTATTATTACTCAGCCTATTGCGTCCACCATTGTTAAAGCCTTGTTGAGGCTTTTGTTGATCCTTCCAGGAGAAATTTGGATGATTTCTCCATGATGGGTTATAGGTGTTTCCATAAGGTTCACCCATGTAATTAACCTCTGCCATGGCAGGGTTCTCAGGATCATAAGCTTCTTCAGAAGCTGCCTCTCTAGTACTGTTGGATGCATGTTGCAATCCATTCAGATTTTGAGAGATTATGTTGACCTGTTGAGTCAACATTTTGTTCTGAGCCAATATGGCATTCAGAGCATCAATTTCAAGAACTCCTTTCTTCTGAGGTATCCCATTATTCACGGAATTCCTCTCAGAGGTATACATGAACTAGTTGTTTGCAACCATGTCAATGAGTTCTTGAGCCTCTTCAGGTGTTTTCTTCAGGTGAATAGATCCACCTGCAGAATGATCCAGGGACATTTTTGAAAATTCAGAGAGACCATAATAGAATATATCTAATAGGGTCCATTCTGAAAACATGTCAGATGGACATCTTTTGGTCAACTGCTTGTATCTTTCCCAAGCTTCATAGAGGGATTCACCATCTTTTTGCTTGAAGGTTTGAACATCCACTCTCAGCTTGCTCAGCTTTTGAGGAGGAAAGAATTTATCTAAGAAAGCAGTGACCAGCTTATCCCAGGAGTCCAGGCTATCCTTAGGTTGTGAATCCAACCATATTCTAGCTCTGTCTCTTATAGCAAAAGGGAAAAGCATGAGTTTGTAGACTTCAGGATTAACTCCATTTGTCTTTACAGTCTCACAGATCTGCAAGAACTCAGTTAAAAACTGATAAGGATCTTCAGATGGAAGTCCATAAAACTTGCAGTTTTGTTGCATTAATGCAACTAGTTGAGGCTTAAGCTCAAAGTTATTGGCTCCAATGGCAGGAATGGAGATGCTTCTTCCATCAAACTTGGACGTTGGCTTTGTGAAGTCACCAAGCATTCTCCTTGCATTATTATTATTATTTTCGGCTGCCATCTCCTTCTCTTGTTCGAAAATTTCTGAAAGGTTATTTCTAGATTGTTGTAATTTAGTTTCTCTTAATTTTCTCTTCAGAGTCCTTTCAGGTTCTGGATCAACTTCAACAAGAGTGCCTTTTTTCCTGTTCCTGCTCATATGAAAGAGAAGAAAACAAGAAAAGAAAGAGGAATCCTCTATGTCACAGTATAGAGATTCCTTTATGTTAGTAGAAGAAGAAGGGGGTAGAAGAATGTAGAAGGATGGATTCGGATTTTTAGATGAAGAGAGGTGAAGAGAAGTGTTAGTAATTAATTAATTAAATAGAATAAGAGAAGAGAAGGAAGATTTCAAAAATAAATTTTGAAAAAGGGGTTAGTATTTTCGAAAATTAAAGATGAAATATAATTAAAATTAAAAATTTAAAACAAAAAGAATTTTTGAAAAAGAGAGGGAGAATTTTCGAAAATTAGAGAGGGAAAAGTAGTTAGGTGGTTTTGAAAAAGATAAGAAACAAACAAAAAGTTAGTTAGTTGATTGAAAAAGATTTGAAATCAAATTTGAAAAAGATAAGAAGATAAGAAGTTAGATAAGATATTTTGAAATCAAATTTTGAAAAAGATAAAATTTTTGAAAAAGATAAGATAAAAGATAAAAAGATAAGATAAAAAATTTTAATAAAAAGATATTTTGAAAAAGATTTAATTTTTTTTAAAAAGACTTAACTAACAAGAAACTACAAGATAAGATTCTAGAACTTAAAGATTGATCTTTCTTAACAAGAAAGTAACAAACTTCAAATTTTTGAACCAATCACATTAATTGTTATCTAATTTTCGAAAATTTGATATAAAGATAAGAAAAAGATTTTGAAAATATTTTGAAAAAGATTTTTGAAATTTTCGAAATTTATAAAAAAATTAAAGAGATATGATTTTTGAAAAAAGATTTTGAAAAGATAAGATTTTTAAAATTGAAATTTTGACTTGACTTGTAAGAAACAACTAATTTTAAAAATTTTTGACCAAGTCAACCCAAAATTTTGAAATTTTGGAGGGAAATAAGGAGAAGATATATTTTTGATTTTTTTGAATTTTTAAAGAAAAACACAAAAATGACCCAAAACATGAAAATTTTGGATCAAGACACAAGATGCATGCAAGAATGCTATGAATGTCAAGATGAACACCAAGAACACTTTGAAGATCATGATGAACATCAAGAACATAATTTTGAAAAATTTTTGATGCAAAGAAAACATACAAGACACCAAACATAGAAATTTTTAATGCATGGAAAATATGAATGCAAAAATGTACATGAAAAACAACAACCAACACAAAACAAGAAATCATCAAGATCAAACAAGAAGACTTATCAAGAACAACTTGAAGATCATGAAGAACACTATGAATGCATGAGATTTTCGAAAAAATGCAAGAAAAATTTTAAAAGCATGCAATTGACACCAAACTTAAAAATTAACACAAGACTCAAACAAGAAACACAAAATTTTTTTTTTGGTTTTTATGATTTTCTAATTTTTTTTGTATTTTTATTGATTTTTTTCGAAAAACATTTTTGAAAAACGAAAAAGGAAAGAAAAAATTTTGAAAAAGATTTTTGAAAAGAAAATTACCTAATCTGAGCAACAAGATGAACCGTCAGTTGTTCATACTCGAACAATCCCCGGCAACGGCGCCAAAAACTTGGTGGACGAAATTGTGATAAAAGAGTTTCAGGCACTGTTAGAGAAGCTCACAACTCCGTTCAACTAACCAGCAAGTGTACTGGGTCGTCTAAGTAATAAACCTTACGTGAGTAAGGGTCGATCCCACAGAGATTGTTGGTATGAAGCAAGCTATGGTCACCTTGTAAATCTCAGTTAGGCAGATTAAATTGGTTTATGGGTTTCGAAAATAGAAATAAGAAAATAAATAATAAAAGGGATAGAATACTTATGCAGACTCATTGGTGGGAATTTCAGATAAGCGGATGGAGATACTGCATGACTCAAGGACGTCTGCTCTCCTACTGCTTCAACCCAATCCTTCTTACTCCTTTCCATGGCAAGCTGTGTATAGGGGTTCACCATCAGCGGTGGCTACTTTCAATCCTCTTGGGAAAATGATCCTATGCGGCTGTCACTCGCATGGCTAATCGTCTGGAGGCATCACCCATGGTTGATGGCTACATCCCATCCTCGCAGTGAAAACTACGCTCACGCACTCTGTCACAGCACGGCTAATCACTGGTTGGTTCCTGCTCCTACTGGAATAGAATCCCTTGATTCTTTTGCGTCTGTCACTAACGCCCAGCACTTGCAAGTTTGAAGCACGTCACAGTCATTCATTACCGGAATCCTACTCGGAATACCACAGACAAGGTGAGACCTTCCGGATTCCCAGGATCCTACTCGGAATACCACAGACAAGGTGAGACTTTCTGGATCCTCATAAATGCCGCCATCTATCTAACTTATACCACAAAGATTCTGTTGGGGAATCTAAGAGATACACATTCAAGCTCGGTTGCATGTAGAACGGAAGTGGTTGTCAATCACGTGCGTTCATAAGTGAGAATGATAATGATCGTCACTTTCATCATTACACTCATCATGTTCTTGGGTGCGAATGAATATCTTGGAATAAGAATAAGAGAGATTTGAATAAAAGAAAATAGAATTGCATTAATACTTGAGGTACAGCAAAGCTCCACACCCTTAATCTATGGTGTGCAGAAACTCCACCGTTGAAAATACATAAGCAAAGAGTTCAGGCATGGCCGAATGGCCAGCCCTTTCCATGATCAAGTGACCGAATATTCAAGAGATTAAACTGTCAAAAGATGTCTAATACAATAGTAACTTATCCTATTTATACTTAGACTAGCTACTAGGGTTTACATGAGTAAGTATTTGATGCATAAATCCACTTCCGGGGCCCACTTGGTGTATGCTTGGGCTGAGCTTGATCAATCCACGAGCTGAGGCTTCTCTTGGAGTTGAACTCCGAGTTATGACGTGTTTTGGGCGTTCAACTCCGGATCATGACGTTTTTCTGGCGTTTAACTCCAGACAGCAGCATGAACTTGGCGTTCAATGCCAAGTTACGTCGTCAATCTTCGAATAAAGCATGAACTATTATATATTGCTGGAAAGCCCTGGATGTCTACTTTCCAACGCCGTTGAGAGCGCGCCAATTGGAGTTCTGTAGCTCCAGAAAATCCATTTCGAGTGCAGGGAGGTCAGATTCCAACAACATCAGCAGTCCTTTTGTCAGCCTTCTTTAGAGTTTTGCTCAAGTCCCTCAATTTCAGCTAGAATTTACCTGAAATCACAGAAAAACACACAAACTCATAGTAAAGTCCAGAAATGTGAATTTAACATAAAAACTAATGAAAACATCCCTAAAAGTAGCTTAAACTTACTAAAAACTATATAAAAACAATGCCAAAAAGCGTATAAATTATCCGCTCATCAAAAAGCATGTTTTTACACTTAAGCACAAATATGGGAGAGATAACAAAACCATGCTAATTCATAGGCTAAATGTGACAAAAGGTTATCAAAATACTCTAAATTCAATACACAACAAACCGTCAAATTGGGGTTTGTCAACCTCCCCACACTTAAGCCTTAGCATGTCCTCATGCTAAATTAAGAAGGAACCAAAGGTTATGACATTTATTGAATGCAATCTAGACTATATGAATCCTATCTAAATGCAACTACCTAAGGTGAATGCAAATGCTTAATTCAAACATATCAAATTGCCAAGAGAGCATGTGTAAGCACAAGGGCTAGGCAATAGGAATTAATTCCAAACCACAATTGTATTGAATTATCAAAAAGAATTTAAACTTGCAAGAATATAGATAATATGGGTGAACACATGTGATTGAACTTTTGAACCCTCACCGGATTTGTATGTCCGCTCTATTCACTCAAGTGTTTAAGGGTCAATTCACTCAATTCTCTTCTAATCAAGCTTTCCAAAATTTGATTTTCTTCTAACAATCAACATTTATTCAATGCATGCATACATTCATCATGAGGTCTTTCACTTAGGTTGTAATGGGGTTAGGGTCAAGGTAGAATCATTTATGGTTAAGTGGATTAAGATTTGAATCTTTGATTAGCATAGACTTACCCACCTAACTATATAATGACCTATACAAGTTCAAACTATTCTAACTACCCATTCTTCACTTTTTTTTTCTTACATATTCATGCATCCTTATTTGATTCATAACACCTATGCATTGATTCCTTTTTATTGACTTCACTTTGGGGTATTTTGTCCCCTTTTTATTGTTTTCTCTTTTTTTTTCATATACAATTTTTTCTTTTCTTTTCCTTTTTTTTCCTTTTTGTTTTTCTCATTTTCACTTTTATTTCTTTTCATTTCTTTTTTCTTTTGTCAAACTATATACAAGAACATCAATGCATAAGGTCTATTCATTTGATCAATACATGAGTATGTACCCAATTCCTAAACATGAAAGTATACTACCCCTTTTATCCCATCCAATGTTCCCAAGCCTCACCAACTTTGAATAATAAACACTCTCACTAGCCTAGGCTAATCAAAGATCCAAACAAGGACTTTTATTGGTTTTTCGCCTTGGGCTTGTAATGTGCTATATTGAGAACAAGTTGGTTAAGCATAGGCTCAAAATTGGCTAACAATGGAGAATAAAAGGTTGGCTATTTGGGTAAGTGGCTAATGAAGTAATGGCCTCAATCATACAAATGCATAAATACAAGAAATAAATGGACATATAGAATCAAGCAAATCAAGGATTACAATCATAGAAAGAGAGCAATTTCACACAAGAATGGAAAATAAGTGGCTATAAAATGCAACTACATCAATAGGCTCAAGTCTCACAAGCTTGTGTTCTCAATTCAATACATGCTTCACAAAGTATGAAATTCAAGCAAGTTTTACCAAAAATTTTCTTTCAATCAATTGGTTCAATGCCCTACATTTAAACTCCTTGGAAAATTTCAATGTTTGACTAAGCATTGTTGTGATTGAAAAATTCAAAAATTTTCTTAGTTCACCCTTTCCTTTTTCACTTTAAACCAATTTCTTATGCAAAGAGGGTGACTAAATATTTGCAATCCAAAATATGATTTTTAATCACAACCACAACTAAAAGTAAAGATAAACAAAAATGTATAAAGAAAAATCCACTAAAAGTACGGAATCTATCATCCAAAACATCTAAAAATATCCAAAAGCATCAAAATATCTAAAATCCAAAATAAGCAATAACAGTATCCAAAGCAAACTAGAAGTGCATCAAAATATATACAAAAATGTGCAAAATAGGATAACTAGGCTGAAAAGTTCACCGGTTCCCAAATAATGCTACCGGTGCCCTCCCCACACTTAAAACCAAGCATCGTCCTCGATGCTAAACCGGAGGATCAGTGGGAGGTACAACGATAGGCTCTGGCTCTGACTGTGGGACCGGCTCCTCATGATTCTCTGGTGGCTCGGTAGTGTCATGGGTATCCTGCTGAACCGGCGCCTCCGCAGCCTCCTCCTGATGATCCTGCTCATCGGAGGCCGGAGAATCGGGGAGCGGGGGCAGCTCAAGGCCCTGAGCCACAAACATCTGGTCAATCCGATCCAAACGGCGTCTGACATGGCGTTTCTCACGCTCTAAGAACCGGAAAAGACGCTGGACTAGGAGATAAGTAGGCTCAGGTGCTGCTGGTGGATCAGTGGATGATGAAGGAGCTGCGGCTGTAGAGGATGATGGGGCAGCTGTAGGGGCTGATGGTGAAGGTGTCCCGATGACAGCTCTGGCCCGAGAGCGGCGTCTAGGAGGCGGTCGCTCATGCACCCAACCACCCCAGGGAATAGTAACCTCCCTGTCATTAGCATCAGGGGGTGGTGGTCGCACATCGTCATCCAACCATGGAACCTCAGCTAGGGCCGCCATACTCGTGACCAATGTAGGAAATGGAAGTAGGCCACGAATATGCGCCCGCCACATGCACTGTCTGATAAGCCTAGGGAAAGAGACCTCCTTCCCCTCCATGACACACCCAATCAGTAGGAGCATCTCCATAGGAATCTCAGAGAAGTGGGTGGTGGGAAGGACATAGCAAGCAAAAATCATCTGCCAAGTCTTGGCCTCCCTAGTCAAATGAGTAAACAACATCCCTTTCGGCTTGGTGTTGTTGGCATCCATAACCCAAGTAGCATCTGGTAACCCAATGACAGTCCTGAGTGCCTCATAATCGAAGGTCATGCTGTGTATGGCCAACTCAGCCTGCTGGTGGGCACACAGCTCATCAGGGACATGCCGGCACTGTAACGCCTCCTCAATAGCAGTCTCAGTAATCATAATCTCCCTACCCCTCACCTGGACCGAATCCAATGTCGGACGGAAGAAGTTGCAGTAAAATTCCTTCACCCAAGATACATTGATATCCCCCAAATCCCGGTCAACAAAGTGAATACCCAACTCAAGGATCTGACCGGTAATAGACCGTCTCACATCAGTCGGGAGGAGCAACTTTTTCTCAATGTTCAGCTTTGTAGTTCGATATTTAGAAAATCGGAGCTCACAGTAGAGATTAGGGAATTTGTCAGGATTGGTAGAAGGTAACTGCTGATTTTCCTTGTCCACATCATTCAATGGGTTCTTGGCATAGTTCTTGTAGATGGAAGGAATGGAGGGGGTAGAGTGTTTTCTTTTCTTGGAGGTAGTGGCTATGGCTTTGCCTTTGTCCGACATCCTGAAAAATATGATAGGATATAGAAAACATTTAGCATGTAGCAAAGGAGGCATGTTCAGGATACAATTACAAAACAATCATGATGTTGCAAAGAGTATGCAAAAGTGAACAAGCAAACCAAGAAAGTAAGCTTCATTAAAATCACCAACTCATATTCAAAAGGCCATAATAACAACATATTTTTGAAAGAATTGTTAAAGGAGGTTAAAGGTGAGCGGAAGTTAGATGGTTAAAGAAATTAATGAGGTTAGAAAAGTGGATTAGTGATATGATGATATTTATGCATAATGAAAAGAAAAGTTGTGGCTCATGTTCACAATGATTGTGCAAATCCGGGAAGTCAAAAGGAAAATGGAAAGTTGCCCAAAGTTAAAATGAAGACCAAAAGAAACTAATTTCCTTGAAAATCGGGCAGCATTCCGGCTTAAAATTGGACAGTCCCGGATAGCAAATTATCACAATTAGCATAGAAAACATCATCAAATAGGCAAAGCGACAGTGGTATAGCATTCAAGCAACATGAAATGCACAAAATCAGTCCAAACATCAGCATACAACATCCAAATAGCAGACAGCAAATTAAGCACGAACGGAGCACTTATCAGGCCTAGAATCCTCTATCCAGCCCTAGCTACCTAACCGCAAATATCTCTATCTAACCTAGCATACAAAATTTGAATTTAAACTAACTAACATACAATTAGATTAACTAACCGAAATGAAAAATAAAAAGGAGAAACAGAAAAAATATCGAGTGGAACCTGGGAGTAGAGGAATTGAATATGGAAGAGAAATAAGAAGTGGGGCAGCAGAAACAACACTTGCACCGCCGTGGACGGTGGCCGAAAAGATGAGTGGCGGCGGGGGCAATCGGAAGAAAGAGGAACGGAGGGGAGGGTCGGTGACGGTGAAAGAGGGTAGTGATAGGAGAATGTGAAGGAGGGGAAAGAAGAGGGAGACAGTCGCCGGCGGAATGATGGGGTGGCGGCGGAGGGACGGTCGCGGTGGTGTGGCCGAAGGGGGAAAGAGAGAGGTGAGTGGAGGAAAGGGAAAGACGAGTCGACTGAGGAAAGGAGAGGGTGAAGGGTGATGATGGGCAATGGCAGCCGCGGCGGTGGTGACGGTGGTTACAGGGGCAGTACGGAGAGAGAGAGGAGGAAGAAGGAGATGGAGGTTGGGGAAAGGGAAGAAGTGCGCTGCGGCGCAACGCTCTTCGCGTCTTAGGGTTATCCCTGATTTTAAATCGACGCGCGCGCGCCACTTACGCGTCCGCGTCGATTGATGAAACTCGGGACCTACGCGTGCGCGTACAACACGCTTGAACGTGGATGAGCACATTAGGAAGGGACGCGTGCACGTACAGCGCACGCACGCGTGCATGGGGTTGGGCTAGAGGCTTAGAGTTGGCCCAACGCAGGCCTAACTCTCTGGAGAATGGCCTGGAAGTCGCGCAATCAGATCGGCGCGTACGCGGCATGTACGCGTCCGCGCGCAGTGAGAGAATCTGGAGGTCCACGCGTGGGCGTGCAGTGCGCTCTAGCGTGGGTGGCAGAATAGGTATGGGCGCGTGCGCGTAGAGTGCGCGCACGCGTACATTGGATTGGGCCTGGGGCTTAGAATGGGCTTGAGGTACGCCCAACTCTCGGGTCCGTGGCCTAGATTGGTGGCAGCACACATGGACGCGCGCGCGCGGTCAGGGCGCGTTCGCGTACATGGACGAGTCGTGAAATGGCGCGTTAGCGTGATGTGTGCGCTCGCACAGATCGAGTTGGGCCTGGGGCTTAAAGCTAGCCCAGAATTGGCTCAACTCTCTGGGGTTTGGCTCAATCAATTGCAGCAGCAAATCGGCGCGGACGCGGCATGTGCGCGTCCGCGTGAACGTCCATATTCTTATAAACGGCGCGCACGCACGTTGTGCGCGTCCGCGTGGATTGTGTCGGGCTCAAGGCATGATGTTTGCCCACGGGAGGCCCAACTCTCGGGAATGTGGCTCGTGGTGCATCCCTATAGGGACGCGTGCGCGTACATGGTGCGCTCGCGTCCACCCCCTTTTTTTCTTTTCCTTTTTCTTTTTTTTTATCAGAAAACAAATTGCTGGATGCTCCCTTTAGTGTTCACAACTCTTATTCACTCAACTATCATTCATACAATTCACAAAAATACAATTTTTGACATTATTCATCTACTACTAAACACAACATGCATGTGACTAAGCTACAATTAAGTTGTACAAACAATTTGTATGAAACATCTACCTACAATGGTAACTCAAATCACTTATTAAGTAAATGTAAAAGATTGGAAAGAGTTTACCATGGTGGGGTGTCTCCCACCTAGCACTTTTAGTTTAAGTCCTTAAGTTGGACCTTTGAGAGGCTTGTTGTCATGGTGGCTTATGTTTGTACTCATCCTTGAGTCTCCAAGGATCTATGCGTCTCAATTGGTTGACAGAATTTCCAACCATTTTTATTAAGCTTGGGTAGAGTTCTACCCAGAATACGAGTCCCCATATTTGGTCTTCACATAGTGAACCGGGATCCCATATCTTATTTTCGCATCCATCCGTTAGTTGAGTTCCATGATTTTGTCGGATGGGTGGTTGACATACATGTGGTGGACATACAGAATTCTTTTTACTCCACCAATACTTCCTTCTAGATCCATACAAGGTGATCTTTGTCCCAACATCATCCCTATACCTTGAGGCCTTGATCTTAATGAGCTTAACACCTACTTTCCAATCACTACACAACTCATTCTTTCTTTTAATTCCACAAAGAGTTCTAAGTTGACCATCATTTTCAATTAAACCATATTCAAGTGAGAAATTAAAGCTTAGGGATAGAGATTTTACCCACTTAAATGTTGTGTTGGATGGTGACTTGGGAAGGGAGACTTCCCCACACTTAGACAATGCAAGATCTACCTCTTTGTGCTCCTCTTTGGTTGTTTCCACCTCTCACAAGCTTCTTCAATTTCAGCCTTTTCCCTTTTGTTACATGGCTTGGTGTTGACATTTTGTTTAATGGGAGGTGATTCAACTTTGGATAGGAATTCATCGATGAATGAATTCATCTCTTGATCAACCTCTTCGTATTCTTCAATTTCGATATACACCATGTCATTTTCGTTATCTTCGGGAGGTTGTACACATTCTTCTATAACTTCAACTTCATGTTCAATGGGAGAGGATTCGATTGTAGAGAGGAATTCATCCATGATTGAATCCATCTCTTGATAAGCTTCTCCCAAGTCTTCAACTATGACATGCCTTGGAGGTTGCGCACCCTCCTCAACATCAATATCAAGCTTCTTGGGAAAGTGCTCCATGATGCTACATTCCCATGGACTTTCAACATCCCCTAGATCTTCAACCATTTCTTCCCGTTCTTCAATAACCATAGGCTCCTCCAATTGCTCTAATACAAAATAGCATCCCTCATTTTCCACCGGGTTTTCCAATCTCTCCTTCATGCTATGATCTTCAATGGATTCTTCATATGTGGCTAGGGAAGCACCTTGAGTGTTCAAACATTTGTAGGCTAAAGTATGCACTACCTTGGTCAAGTTAGTCACAAACTCTAAGGTGTTCCTTTGCATATCCGCTTGTCCTTGAAGTAGCAAGGTAAGAGAATCATCTATTGGGGCTTGGGGTGAGTAGGAAGGTTCATTATTTTGGAGAGAGGATTCATGATAGGAAGGTGGTTCTTCTTGGTAAAATTGTGGAGATGGTGTGTATTGAGGTGGTTCTTGGGAGTAATCTTGATAGGGTTGTGGTGGTTTTAAGGGTTCTTGCTCATAATGGTCATAAAAATATGGTATGGATGATTGGTCATATGATGGATATGGATCATAGGAAGGTGCTTGGTATGGAGAGGCTTGTGAGAATGGTTGTGGTTCATGTTGAGGATGAGATTCATAGGCATATGATGGTGATTGTTGAGTGTCACAAGAAGAGTCATCATAGCCGTTAAATTGACATGCATTAGGATGGAAATTATACCTATAAGTATCCGGAGGTTGTTGCCAATAGGAGTGATCAATTCCTGGAGGCTCCTCCCATCTTTGATGGTTCCATCCATGGTACATGTTGC
The DNA here is from genome assembly GCF_003086295.3 of Arachis hypogaea. NCBI lineage: Eukaryota > Viridiplantae > Streptophyta > Magnoliopsida > Fabales > Fabaceae > Arachis > Arachis hypogaea. Next base: position 78,973,897 of record NC_092041.1, read on the forward strand.
TATTAAAGTTCACATTTCCTACAACACAATTAGAACCAAACTCAAAGCCAAAGTGAGAATTCATAGTGAGAGAACAAAATAAAACTAACAAAAATTAATAAACAAACAAAGATAAACCTTTTTACAATATTCACATATGTACAATAACCAATAACACAACAACATTGCAATTCCCCGGCAACGGCGCCATTTTGACGATTGGATTTTTGACGGTTTTTAAATTCACTAATGAAATCTCGTTGTAAAGTATAGTCTCTAAACCAACAATAATCCTTTCATACAAAAATTTGTTTGTCACAAGTACAAACCCCTAAAATCTATAAACCGAAGTATTTAAACCTCGGGTCGTTCTCCCTAGGAATTGCAATAAAGTGTCTTGTTATTGGTTGTGAGTTATATTTGGGGTTTTTAAGATTTTGGACAAGAAATATAAATGGCAAAGAAAATAAACTAACAACTAGCAAAGCTCTTGGCAAGATATGAGAACTAGAAGTCCTATCCTAGTTATCCTCCTCAATTGTGATGGCAAATTGTCCATTGCTCCCACTTAGTTAACCTCTAACCATGGAGGAAAGTCAAGTGGATGAATCAATTTGATTCCTCAAGTCCTAATCAACTCCTAAAGGAAAGACTAGCTTTAGAGGTATTCAAATCAATTAGCAACTTCTAACTATCAATCAACAAAAGGATTAGATAACTCAAGAGTCACTAATTACTCAACCAAAGCCAAGAGGAACAAAAGCTACACTAAAATCCTACCAAGCATTTCATCAAACACTTGGAAGGCATAAAAGGAAAGCATAGTAAATTGACAACAAGAGTAGAATCTAACTACAATTATTGCAAAGAATTAATCAACAACAATCAAGGAAATCACAATTATCATGAATTACCTCAAATTGCATTATTGAAAGGAAATAAAGGAACAACAATCTATCCAAAACAAAATGAAGAATTACAGTTATTAAAACACATAACTAGAAAGAGAGAGATGAGAAGATTGAGAATTGATAAAGGAAAATTGAATCAAAGTATGAATTAAACCTAGATCTAAGAAGAGAGATTAACCTAAACCTAATCCTAATTCTAATTCTAGAGAGAAGTGAGAATTTCTCTCTCTAGAAACTAAAACTAAACTAAACTAATCCTATTTGTGAATCACTCCTATGAATGAATTGTCTCCCTATCCCCTTCAATCCTTGGCTCTTATATGCATTGTGGGCGCCAAAGTTGGTTGCTGAAACCCTCCAAAATCGCCAGGCACGTGTTGCATTAGTGAGGTCATGTGCCATCATCGGCGCGTGCGCGCACGGTACGCGTGCGCGTCCTTGGCCTGTTTCGCAATGTGCGCGCGAGCACCTTGTGCGCGTACGCGTGCTTGGCCTAGATCAACTCTTTGGCTTTTTGTGCTTCTCCCCACTTGCATGCTTCCTTCCTTGCTTCCTTTGATCCATGCCTAGCCTATTTCAATCCTGTAATTACTAGCAAACACATCAAGGCATCTTATGGAATCAAAGAGAAATTAGAATTTATCAAAATAAGGATTGAAAAGTGGTGGACAAAATTGTGATAAAAGAGTTTCAGGCACTATTAGAGAAGCTCACAACTCCGTTCAACTAACCAGCAAGTGTACTAGGTCGTCCAAGTAATAAACCTTACGTGAGTAAGGGTCGATCCCACAGAGATTGTTGGTATGAAGCAAGCTATGGTCACCTTGTAAATCTCAGTTAGGCAGATTAAATTCGTTTATGGGTTTCGAAAATAGAAATAAGAAAATAAATAATAAAAGGGATAGAATACTTATGCAGACTCATTGGTGGGAATTTCAGATAAGCGGATGGAGATACTGCATGGCTCAAGGACGTCTGCTCTCCTACTGCTTCAACCCAATCCTTCTTACTCCTTTCCATGGCAAGCTGTGTATAGGGGTTCACCATCAGCGGTGGCTACTTTCAATCCTCTCGGGAAAATGATCCTATGCGGCTGTCACTCACATGGCTAATCGTCTGGAGGCATCACCCATGGTTGATGGCTACATCCCATCCTCGCAGTGAAAACTATGCTCACGCACTCTGTCACAGCACGGCTAATCACTGGTTGGTTCCTGCTCCTACTGGAATAGAATCCCTTGATTCTTTTGCGTCTGTCACTAACGCCCAGCACTTGCAAGTTTGAAGCACGTCACAGTCATTCATTACCGAAATCCTACTCGGAATACCACAGACAAGGTGAGACCTTCCGGATTCCCAGGATCCTACTCGGAATACCACCTTTTTGGCATTTAAACGCCCTCTGTGTGGCACTTCTTACATTAAACGCTAGGCTAATACCTGGTGCACGAAATTGTGATCTCTTATAATGGCATTCAACTTGGTGTGCGCATTTACTAACTCAGCACTTTCTTCACAACCTCGCACAACTAACCAGCAAGTGCACTGGTCGTCCAAGTAATAAACCTTACGTGAGTAAGGGTCGATCCCACGGAGATTGTTGGTATGAAGCAAGCTATGGTCATCTTGTAAATCTCAGTCAGGCGGATAATAAATGGTTATGGGGTTTTCGATTAATAATAATAAATAAACAGAAAATAAAGATAAAAATACTTATGTAGATCATCGATGGGAATTTCAGATAGGCGTATGAAGATGCTGTGCTCTTTCTGAATTTCTGCTTTCCTACTGCCTTCATCCAATCCTTCTTACTCCTTTCCATGGCAAGCTGTATGTAGGGCATCACCGTTGTCAATGGCTACATCCCATCCTCTCAGTGAAAAAGGTCCAAATGCTCTGTCACGGCACGGCTAATCATCTGTCGGTTCTCGATCATGTCGGAGTAGAATCCCTTGATTCTTTTGCGTTTGTCATCACGCCCAACAATCGCGAGTTTGAAGCTCGTCACAGTCATTCAATCCCGGAATCCTACTCGGAATACCACAGACAAGGTTTAGACTTTCCAGATTCTCATGAATGCCGCCATCAATTCTAGCTTATACCATGAAGACTCTGATCTCACGGAATGGAAGGCTCGGTTGTCAGGCGAGGGCAACCATGCGTCGTGCATCAAGAATCCAACAGATACACACTCTAGCTTTCGCTTGTAGAACGAAAGTCGTTGTCAGGCACGCGTTCATAGGGACGGATGATGATGAGTGTCACGGATCATCACATCCATCATGTTGAAGTACGAGTAGTATCTTAGAACAGAAATAAGATTGAATTTGAATAAAAGATAGTAGTAATTGCATTAAAACTTGAGGTACAGCAGAGCTCCACACCCTTAATCTATGGTGTGTAGAAACTCCACCGTTGAAAATACATAAGTGATGAAGGTTCAGGCATGGCTGAATGGCCAACCCCCAAAACATGATCAATAGTCTCCTAATATGGATAATGGAATAAAACCGAGACCAAATATGTAACATGGTCAAAAGACACTGAATACAATAGTAAAAAATGTTCTATTTATACTAGACTAGCTACTAGGGTTTACAGAAGTAAGTAATTGATGCAGAAATCCACTTTCGGGGCCCACTTGGTGTGTGGTTGGGCTGAGCTTGAGCTTTACATGTGCAGAAGCTTCTTTTGGAGTTGAACGCCAAGTTGTAACGTGCTTTTGGCGTTCAACTCTGGTTCGTGACGTGTTTCTGGCGTTTGACTCCAGAATGCAGCATGGAACTGTCATTGAGCGCTAGTTTACGTCATCTAATCACGAATAAAGTATGAACTATTATATATTTCTGGAAAGCTCTGGAAGTCTACTTTCCAACGCCGTTAAGAACGCGCCATTTGAAGTTCTGTAGCTCTAGAAAATCCATTTCGAGTATAGGAAGGTCAGAATCCAATAGCATCAGCAGTCCTTTGTCAGCCTTTTATCAGAGTTTTGCTCAGGTCCCTCAATTTCAGTCAGAAAATACCTGAAATCACAGAAAAATACACAAACTCATAGTAAAGTCTAGAAATGTGAATTTATCATAAAAACTAATGAAAACATCCCTAAAAGTAACTATATCCTATTAAAAACTACTTAAAAACAATGCCAAAAAGCGTATAAATTATCCGCTCATCACAACACCAAACTTAAATTGTTGCTTGTTCCCAAGCAACTAAAAATCAATTAGGATAAAAAGAAGAGAATATACTATAAATCCCAAAATATCAATGAATATTAATTCTAATCAGATGAGCGGGACTTGTAGCTTTTTGCTTTTGAACAGTTTTGGCATCTCACTTTCTCCTTTGAAGTTTAGAATGATTGGCATCTATAGGAACTTAGAATTTCAGATAGTGTTATTGATTCTCCTAATTAAGTTTGTTGATTCTTGAACACAGCTACTTTTATGAGTCTTGGCCATGGCCCTAAGCACTTTGTTTTCCAGTATTACCACCGGATACATAAATGTCACAGACACAAAGCTGGGTGAACCTTTTCAGATTGTGACTCAGCTTTGCTAAAGTCCCCAGTTAGAGGTGTCCAGAGTTCTTAAGGACACTCTTTTTTCTTTGGATCATGAATTTAACCACTCAGTCTCAAGCTTTTCACTTGGACCTGCATGCCACAAGCACATGGTTAGGGACAGCTTGATTTAGCCGCTTAGGCCTGGATTTTATTTCCTTGGGCCCTCCTATCCATTGATGCTCAAATCCTTGGATCCCTTTTACCCTTGCGTTTTGGTTTTAAGGGTTATTGGCTTTTTTTACTTGCTTTGTCTTTTTCTTTCTAATATTTTTCGCCAAAATATTTTTTCTTTTTTTTCTTTTTTTTTCGCAAGCTTTTGCTTTTTCACTGCTTTTTCACTGCTTTTTCTTGCTTTAAGAATCAATTTTCATGATTTTTCAAATTGTCAATAACATTCTCATTGTTCATCATTCTTTCAAGAGCCAACAATTTTAACATTCATAAACAACAAGATCAAAATTATGCACTGTTCAAGCATTCATTTCGAAAACAAAAAGTATTGTCACCACATTAATATAATTAAACTAAATTCAAGGATAATTTCAAAATTCATGTACTTCTTGTTCTTTTGAATTAGAAACATTTTTCATTTAAGAGGGGTGAATGATTTATGGAATTATTCATAGCCTTAAGACATAGTTACTCAATACTAATGATCCTGAGGTAGAGACACAAAACATAAACACACATATAGCATAAAAACTGAAAAATAGAAAAAAATAAGAACAAGGAATGAGTCCACCTTAGTGATGGTGGCGCTTTCTTCTTGAAGAACCAATGATGTCCTTGAGTTCTTCTATGTCTCTTCCTTGCCTTTGTTGCTCCTCCCTCATTGCTCTTTGATCTTCTCTAATTTCATGGAGAATGATAGAGTGCTCTTGATGTTCCACCCTTAATTGATCCATATTATAACTCAAATCTTCTAGAGAAGTGTTGAGTTGTTCCCAATAGTTATTGGGAGGAAAGTGCATCCGTTGAGGCATCTCTGGGATTTCTTGGTGATGAGCTTCCTCATGCGTCTCTTGGGTTCCATGAGTGGGCTCTCTTGTTTGCTCCATCCTCTTCTTTGTGATGGGCTTATCCTCCTCAATGGGGATGTCTCCTTCTATGATAACTCCAGCTGAGTAACATAGATGGCAAATAAGATGAGAAAAAGCTAGCCTTGCCATGGTGGAGGACTTTTTGGCTATTTTGTAGAATTCAAGGGAGATGACTTCATGAACTTCTACTTCCTCTCCATTCATGATGCTATGAATCATGATGGCTCGATCCACAGTAACCTCAGATCGGTTGCTAGTGGGGATGATGGAGCGTTGGATGAACTCCAACCATCCTCTAGCTACAGGCTTAAGGTCCAGTCTTCTTAATTGAACCGGCTTGCCTTTAGAGTCTCTTTTCCATTGAGCTCCTTCAACACATATGTCCATAAGGACTTGGTCCAACCTTTGATCAAAGTTGACCCTTCTTGTGTAGGGGCGTGCATCTCCTTGCATTATGGGCAAGTTGAATGCCAACCTCACATTTTCTTGACTAAAATCTAAGTATTTCCCTCGAACCATTGTAAGATAGTTCTTTGGATTCGGGTTCATACTTTGATCATGGTTCCTAGTGATCCATGCATTGGCATAGAACTCTTGAACCATTCAGATTCTGACTTGTTGAATGGGGTTGGTCAGAACTTCTCAACCTCTTCTTTGGATTTCATGTCGGATCTCCAGATACTCATTCTTCTTGAGCTTGAAAGGGACCTCATGGATCACCTTCTTCTTGGCCACAACATCTTAGAAGTGGTCTTGATGGGCTTTGGAGATGAATCTCTCCATCTCCCATGACTCGGAGGTGGAAGCTTTTGTCTTCCCTTTCCCTTTTTTAGAGGTTTCTTCGGTCTTAGGTGGTTATGGAAAAACAAAAAGCTATGCTTTTACCACACCAAACTTAGAATATTGCTCACCCTCGAGCAAAAGAAGAAAGAAAAGAAGAAGAGGAAGAGAAAATATGGAGGAGAGTGGGGGAGGTGTATTCGGCTAGGGTGTAGAAGAGGGTGTAGTGTTGTGTGAAAATGAAGAAGGATGGAGGGGTTTATATAGTGAGGGGAGAGGGAGTAAGTTCGGCTATTTAGGGTGGTTTTGGGTAGGAAAGAAATTTTGAATTTTGAAGTTAGGTGGGGTTTATGGGATAGAGTGGATGGATGTGAGTGGTGAAGGGGGGTAATTGGAAAGAGAGATTGAGGTGATTGGTGAAGGGTTTTTTATGGAAAAGAGAGTTTATGGGGAAGAGAGGATGAATGTGAAGAAGAGGAGAGAAGGTGAGTGGAGGTAGGTGGGGATCCTGTGGAGTCTACAGATCCTGGGATGATCCTGTGGGGTCCACAGATCCTGAGGTGTCAAGGATTTACATCCCTGCACCAATTAGGCATGTAAAACGCCTTTGCATACAATTCTAGTGTTTAAACGCCGAAGTGATGCTTATGTTGGGCGTTCAACTCCCAATTGCAGCATGTTTCTGGCGTTGAACGCCAGTTCCATGCTTGTTTCTGGCGTTGAACGCCAGTTCCATGCTTGTTTCTGGCGTTCAGCGCCAGCTCTCCTCAGGGTATATTCCTAGTGTTCAAACACCAGGATGCTGCTTGTTTCTGGCGTTCAACGCCAGATCCATGCTCTGTTCTGGCATTGAACGCCAGCCAGATGCTCCTTACTGGCGTTTAAATGCCAGTAAGTCCTTTCTCCAGGGTGTGATTTTCTTCTGCTATTTTTTATTCTATTTTTTAATTTTTTTCGTGACTCCACATGATCATGAACCTAATAAAACATAAAAGAACAATAAAAATAAAATAAAATTAGATAAAAAAAAATTGGGTTGCCTCCCAATAAGCGCTTCTTTAATGTCAATGGCTTGACAGTGGGCTCTCATGGAGCCACATAGGTGATCAGGTAAATGTTGTAGACTCCCAACACCAAACTTAGAGTTTGGATGTGGGGATTCAACACCAAACTTAGAGTTTGGCTATGGCCTCCCAACACCAAACTTAGAGCTTGATTGTGGTGTTTGACTCTGTATTGAGAGAAGCTTTTCATGCTTCCTCTCCATGGTTGCAGAAGAAGATTTTTGAGCTTTAAACACAAGGTAGTCCCTATTTAATTGAAAGACTAGTTTTTCTCTGTCAACATCAATCACAGCTCCTACTGTGGCTAGGAAGGGTCTTCCAAGGATGATGCATTCATTCTCCTTCTTCCTAGTGTCTAAGATTATGAAATCAACAGGGATGTAAAGGCCTTTAACCTTCACTAACACGTCCTCTACTAATCTATAAGCTTGTCTTACTGACTTGTCTGCCATTTGTAATGAGAATATGGCAGGTTGTACCTCAGTGATCCCCAGCTTCTCCATTACAGAGAGTGGCATAAGATTTATACTTGATTCCAGGTCACACAGAGCTTTTTCAAAGATCATGGTGCCTATGGTGCAGGGTATTACGAATTTGCCAGGATCTTGTCTCTTTTGAGGTAAAGTTTGCTGAACCCATGTATCTAGTTCATTAATGAGCAAGGGAGGTTCACCTTCCCAAGTCTCATTACCAAATAACTTGGCATTCAGCTTTATGATAGCTCCTAAATATTGAGCAACTTGCTCTCCATTTACATCTTCATCCTCTTCAGAGGAAGAATAGTCTTCAGAGCTCATGAATGGCAGAAGGAGGTTTAATGGAATCTCTATGGTCTCTATATGAGGCTCAGATTCCTTTGAGTCCTCAATAGGGAACTCCTTCTTGCTTGAGAGACGTCCCATGAGGTATTCCTCATTGGGATTCACGTCCTCTCCTTCCTCCCTAGGTTCGGCCATATTGATTATATCAATGGCCTTGCACTCTCTTTTTGGATTTTCTTCAGTATTGCTTGGGAGAGTACTAGGAGGAGTTTCAGTGACTTTCTTACTCAGCTGGCCCACTTGTGCCTCCAAATTTCTGATGGAGGACCTTGTTTCACTCATGAAGCTTAGAGTGGCCTTAGACAGATCAGAGACTATATTTGCTAAGTTAGAGGTGCTCTGCTCATAATTCTCTGTCTGTTGCTGAGAAGATGATGGAAAAGGCTTGCCATTGCTAAACCTATTTCTTCCACCATTATTAAAGCCTTGTTGAGGCTTTTGTTGATCCTTCCATGAGAAATTTGGATGATTTCTCCATGAAGAATTATAGGTGTTTCCATAAGGTTCACCCATGTAATTTACCTCTGCCATTGCAGAATTTTTAGGATCATAAGCTTCTTCTTCAGAAGATGCCTCTTTAGTACTGTTGGATGCATTTTGCCATCCATTCAGACTTTGAGAAATCATGTTGACTTGCTGAGTCAACATTTTGTTCTGAGCCAATATGGCATTCAGAGCATCAGTTTCAAGAACTCCCTTCCTCTGAGGCGTCCCATTATTCACGGAATTCCTCTCAGAAGTGTACATGAATTGGTTATTTGCACCATTTCAATAAGTTCCTGAGCTTCTGCAAGCATTTTCTTTAGGTGAATGGATCCACCTGCAGAGTGGTCTAGTGACATCTTAGAGAACTCAGATAGACCATAATAGAATATATCTATCATGGTCCATTCTGAAAACATGTCAGAATGACACCTTTTGGTCATTTGCTTGTATCTTTCCCAAGCTTCATAGAGGGATTCACCATCTTTTTGTTTGAAGGTCTGAACATCTAATCTAAGCTTGCTTAGCTTTTGAAGAGGAAAGAACTTAGCCAAGAAGGCTGTGACCAGCTTATTCCAAGAGTCCAGGCTATCTTTAGGTTGTGAATCCAACCATGTTCTAGCTCTGTCTCTTACAGCAAAAGGGAAAAGCATGAGAATGTAGACTTCAGGATATACTCCATTCATCTTTACAGTCTCACAGATCTGCAAGAACTCAGTTAAAAACTGATAGGGATCTTCTGATGGAAGTCCATGAAACTTGTAGTTTTGTTGTATTAGAGCAACTAATTGAGGTTTCAGCTCAAAATTGTTTGCTCCAATAGCAAGGATTGAGATGCTTCTTTCATCAAACTTGGAAGTAGGTGTAGTAAATCACCAAGCATCCTTCTTGCATTATTGTTGTTGGGTTCGGCTGCCATCGCCTTTTCTTGTTCGAAAATTTCAGCAAGGTTGTCTCTGGATTGTTGTAATTTAGCTTCTCTTAGTTTCCTCTTCAGAGTCCTTTCAGGTTCCGGATCAGCTTCAACAAGAATGCCTTTTTCCTTGTTCCTGCTCATATGAGAAAGAAGAGAACAGAAAAGGAAGAGGAATCCTCTATGTCACAGTATATAGATTCCTTTATGTTAGTAGAAGAAGAAAGGAAATAAGAGTGACGAAGAATGAATAATCCAAACACAAGGGTGAGGATAGGAGCAGTGATTTGAGATGAAGAGAAGTGTTGGTAAATGAATAAATAAATAGAATAAGATGAGAGACAGAAGTTTTCGAAAATAATTTTGAAAAGGAGTCAATGATTTTTGAAAATTAAGAGGGAAATAAAATTAAAATTAAAATTTAAAACAATTAATTAATTAAAAATAGAATTTTTGAAAAAGAGGGAGGTATTTTCGAAAATTAGAGAGGGAAGAGTAGTTAGGTGGTTTTGAAAAAGATAAGAAACAAACAAAAAGTCAAATAGTTAGTTGAAAAAGATTTGAAAATTAATTTTTGAAAAGATAAGAAGATAAGAAGTTAGAAAATATATTTTAAAATCAAATTTTTGAAAAAGATAAAATTTTGGAAAAGATATGATATAAAAGATAAGATAAAAAGATATGATTAAAATTAAAATTGATTATTTTACTAACAAGAAACTAAAAGATAAGATTCTAGAATTTAAAGATTGAACCTTTCTTAATAAGAAAGTAACAAACTTCAAATTTTTGAATCAATCATATTAATTGTTAGCATAATTTTCGAAAATAAAGATAAAACTAAAAAATATTTTTGAAAAATATTTTAAAGGATTTTCGTAAATTAATAAGAAAAATGAAAAAGATTTAATTTTTGAAAAAAAAAGTTTTGAAAAGATAAGATTTTTTAAAATTTGAAAATGTGACTTGATTTACAAGAAACAACTAATTTTAAAAATTTTTGACTAAGTCAACCCAAATTTTTGAAATTTTGAGAGAAAAAAAGAAAATATATTTTTTATTTTTGAATTTTTAATTTTGAGAGAGAAAAAAAATGACTCACAACATGAAAATTATGAATCAAAACACATGATGTATGCAAGAACATTATGAATGTCAAGATGAACACCAAGAACACTTTGAAGATCATGATGAACATCAAGAACATATTTTTGAAAAAATTTTTTTATGCAAAGAAAATATGCAAGACACCAAACTTAGAAATCTTTAATGCTTAGACAATATGAATGCAAAAATGTACATGAAAAACATCATACAACACAAAACAAGAAAATTTTAAAGATCAAACAAGAAGACTTACCAAGAACAACTTGAAGATCATGAAGAACACTATGAATGCATGAATTTTCAAAAAATGCATAAATTTTTAAAAACATGCAATTGACACCAAACTTAAAAGTTGACTCAAGACTCAAACAAGAAACACAATTTTTTTTTATTTTTATGATTTAAAAAAAAATTTCGAAAAATATTTTAAAAATAAAACAAAAAGAAAATTACCTAATCTGAGCAACAAGATGAAGCGTCAGTTGTCCAAACTCAACAATCCCCGGCAACGGCGCCAAAAACTTGGTGCACGAAATTGTGATCTCTTATAATGGCATTCAACTTGGTGTGCGCATTTACTAACTCAGCACTTTCTTCACAACCTCGCACAACTAACCAGCAAGTGCACTGGGTCGTCCAAGTAATAAACCTTACGTGAGTAAGGGTCGATCCCACGGAGATTGTTGGTATGAAGCAAGCTATGATCATCTTGTAAATCTCAGTCAGGCGGATAATAAATGGTTATGGGGTTTTCGAATAATAATAATAAATAAACAGAAAATAAAGATAAAAATACTTATGTAAATCATCGATGGGAATTTCAAATAGGCGTATGAAGATGCTGTGCTCCTTCTAAATCTCTGCTTTCCTACTGCCTTCATCCAATCCTTCTTACTCCTTTCCATGGCAAGCTGTATGTAGGGCATCACCGTTGTCAATGGCTACATCCCATCCTCTCAGTGAAAAAGATCCAAATGCTCTGTCACGGCACAACTAATCATCTGTCGGTTCTCGATCATGTCGGAGTAGAATTCCTTGATTCTTTTGCGTTTGTCATCACGCCCAACAATTGCGAGTTTGAAGCTCGTCACAGTCATTCAATCCCGGAATCCTACTCGGAATACCACAGACAAGGTTTAGACTTTCCGGATTCTCATGAATGCCGCCATCAATTCTAGCTTATACCACGAAGACTCTGATCTCATGGAATAGAAGGCTCGGTTGTCAGGCGAGGGCAACCATGCGTCGTGCATCAGGAATCCAAGAGATACACACTCTAGCTTTCGCTTGTAGAACGGAAGTGGTTGTCATGCACGCGTTGATAGGGACGGATGATGATGAGTGTCACGGATCATCACATCCATCAGGTTGAAATACGAGTAGTATCTTAGAACAGAAATAAGATTGAATTTGAATAAAAGATAGTAGTAATTGCATTAAAACTCGAGGTACAGCAGAGCTCCACACCCTTAATCTATGGTGTGTAGAAACTCCGCCGTTGAAAATACATAAGTGATGAAGGTTCAGGCATGGCCGAATGGCCAGCCCCCAAAACGTGATCAATAGTCTCCTAAGATGAATAATGGAATAAAACCGAGACCAAAGATGTAACGTGGTCAAAAGACACTAAATACAATAGTAAAACATTCTATTTATACTAGACTAGCTACTAGGGTTTACAGAAGTAAGTAATTAATGCAGAAATCCACTTTCGGGGCCCACTTGGTGTGTGATTAGGCTGAGCTTGAGCTTTACACATGCAGAGGCTTCTTTTGGAGTTGAACGCCAAGTTGTAACGTGTTTTTGGCGTTCAACTCTGGTTCGTGACGTGTTTCTGGCGTTTGACTCCAGAATGCAGCATGGAACTGGCGTTGAGCTCCAGTTTACATCATCTAGTCACGAATAAAGTATGAACTATTATATATTTCTGGAAAGCTCTGGATGTCTACTTTCCATCGCCGTTGAGACAGTGCCATTTGGAGCTCTGTAGCTCCAGAAAATCCATTTCAAGTGCAGGGAGGTCAGAATCCAACAGCATCAGCAGTCCTTTGTCAGCCTTTTATCAGAGTTTTGCTCAGGTCCCTCAATTTCAGCCAGAAAATATCTGAAATCACAGAAAAACACACAAACTCATAGTAAAGTCTAGAAATGTGAATTTAGCATAAAAACTAATGAAAACATCCCTAAAAGTAACTATATCCTATTAAAAACTACTTAAAAACAATGCCAAAAAGCGTATAATTATCCGCTCATCAATGCCCCTTTTTGGCATTAAACGCCAGTCTGGCTGCCAGTTCTGGCATTTAACGCCCACAATGCTACCAGACAGGGCATTAAACGCCCATTCTGCTACCCTTACTGGCATTTAACGCTAGCCAGACACCAGACACCCTTTTCTTGTGTTAAACGCCAGTCTATGTGCCATTTCTGGCGTTTAATGCCCAGAATGGTGCCAGACTGGGCATTAAACGCCCACTTTTCTAGCCTTACTGGCGTTTAAATGCCAGTAAGCTCGTTCTCCAGGGTGTGTTGTTTTTTATGCTATTTTTTATTCCTATATTAATTCTGCAGCTATTTTTGTGACTTCACATGATCATCAACCTAAAGAAAACATAGACTAACACTAGAAAATAAAAATGAGAAAATGATTAATATAGATAAATATGATTGGGTTACCTCCCAATAAGCGCTTCTTTAATGTCAATAGCTTGACAGAAAGCTCTTACAGAGCTTCACAGATGCTCAGAGCATGGTTGTGACCTCCCAACACCAAACTTAGAAGTTGAGTGTAGGGGCTCTGTCTGACCCTGTATTTAGAGAAGCTTTTCATTCTTCTTCTCCATGTTTACAGAAGAAGATCCTTGAGTCTTGAACACAAGGTAGTCTTAATTCAATTGAAGGACTAACTCTCCTCTGTCCACATCAATCACAGCCCTTGTTGTGGCTAGGAAGGGTCTTCCAAGGATGATGGATTCATCCTCATCCTTTTCAGTGCTAGGATTATGAAGTCAGCAAGGACGTAAACGGCTTCAACCTTCATTAAGACATCCTCTAGAAGTTCGTAAGCCTGTTTTATTAATTTGTCTGCCATCTCTAGTGAGATTCTTGCAGCTTGTACCTCAAAGATTCCTAGTTTCTCCATTACAGAGAGTGGCATGAGGTTGATACCTGACCCCAGGTCACATAGAGCCTTTTCAAAGGTCATGGTGCCTATGGTGCAAGGTATTAAGAACTTTTCGGGATCCGGTTTCTTTTGAGACAATGTCTGCTGAATCCATGTATTCAGTTTATTGATGAGTAATGGAGATTCATCCTCCCAAGTCTCATTACCAAATAACTTGGCATTCAGCTTTATGATTGCTCCCAGATACAGGGCAACTTGCTCTTCAACAATGTCTTCACCCTCTTTAGAGGAAGAATATTCATCAGAGCTCATGAATGGCAATAGTAAGTTCAGTGGAATCTCTATGGTCTCTGTATGAGCCTCAGATTTCTTTGGTTCCTCAATAGGAAACTCCTTATTGGTCAGTGGACGTCCATTGAGGTCTTCCTCACTGGAAATCACTGCCTCTTCCTCCTCTATAGGTTTGGCCACTTTGGGTATATTGATGGCCTTGCATTCTCTCTTTGGATTTTCTTCTGTATTGCTTAGGAGAGTACTATGAGGGATTTCAGTAACTCTTTTACTCAGCTGACCCATTTGTGTCTCTAAATTTCTGTTGGAGGACCTTGTTTCAGTCATGAAACTGAGAGTGGTCTTAGATCAGAGACTATGGTTGCTAAGCCAGAGAGGCTCTGCTCAGAATTCTCTGTCTGTTGCTGAGAAGATGATGGAAAAGCTTGCTATTGCCAAACCTATTTCTCCCACCATTATTATTATTGAAGCCTTGTTGAGGCTTCTGTTGATCCTTCCATGAGAAATTTGGATGATTTCTCCATGACAGATTATAGGTGTTTCCATAGGAGTCTCCCATGTAATTCACCTCTTCCATTGCAGGATTCTCCGGGTCATAAGCTTCTCCTTCAGAGGAGGCTTCTTTAGTATTGCCAGATGCAGTTTGCAATCCAGTCAGATTCTGAGAAATCATATTGACTTGCTGAGTCAATATTTTGTTCTGAGCCAATATGGCATTCAGAGTATCAATCTCAAGAACTCTTTTCTTCTGAGTCATCCCATTATTCACAGGATTTCTTTTAGAAGTGTACATGAACTAGTTATTTGTAACCATCTCAATGAGTTCCTGGGCTTCTTCAGGGATTTTCTTCAGATGAAGAGATCCAACAGCAGAGTGGTCTAATGACATCTTGGACAATTCAGACAGATCATCATAAAATATACCTAAGATGCTCTATTCTGAAAGCATGTCAGAAGGACACCTTCTGATCAATTGCTTGTATCTTTTCCAAGATTCATAGAGGGATTCACCTTACTTCTGTCTGATGGTTTAGACTTCCACTCTAAGCTTGCTCATCTTTTGAGGTGGAAAGAATTTAGCCAAGAAAGCATTGACCAATTTTTCCCAAGAGTTCAGGCTTTCTCTAGGTTGTGAGTCCAACCATATCCTAGCTCTGTCTCTTACAGCAAAGGGGAAGAGCATAAGTCTGTAGACCTCAGGATCAACCGTATTGGTCTTAACAGTGTCACAGATTTGCAAGAATTCAGCTAAGAACTTATGAGGATCTTTGATGAGCGGATAATTTGTACGCTTTTTGGCATTGTTTTTAGTATGTTTTTAGTATGTTCTAGTTAGTTTTTAGTATATTTTTATTAGTTTTTAGTTAAAATTCACTTTTCTGGACTTTACTATGAGTTTGTGTGTTTTTCTGTGATTTCAGGTATTTTCTGGCTGAAATTGAGGGACTTGAGCAAAAATCTGATTCAGAGACTAAAAAGGACTTCAGATGCTGTTGGATTCTGACCCCCTGCACTCGAAGTGGATTTTCTGGAGCTACAGAAGCCCAATTGGCAATCTCTCAATGTCGTTGGAAAGTAGACATCCTGGGCTTTCCAGCAATGTATAATAGTCCATACTTTGCCCAAGATTTAATGGCCCAAACCGGCATTCCAAATCAGCTCAAAACTGCCCGGCGTTAAACGCCGGAACTGGCACAAGAATGGGAGTTAAACGCCCAAACTGGCACAAAAGCTGGCGTTTAACTCCAAGAGAAGTCTCTACACGAAAATGCTTCAATGCTCAGCCCAAGCACATACCAAGTGGGCCCGGAAGTGGATTTTTATGTCATTAACTCATCTTTGTAAACCTTAGGCTACTAATTCTTTATAAATAAGACCTTTTGCTATTGTATTTTCATCTTGGTAGCTAACTTTAGTCTTATGCTATCTTAGATCATGGGGGCTGGCCTCACGGCCATGCCTAGACCTTGTTCTTATGTATTTTCAACGGTGGAGTTTTTACACACCATAGATTAAGGTGTGGAGCTCTGCTGTACCTCGAGTATTCCTTTTCTTTTGATTTTGGATTCACTTATCTATTTTAATGCAATTACTATTGTTCTTCTATTCAATTCAGCTTATTCTTGTTCTAAGATATCACTTGTTCTTCAACTTGATGAATGTGATGATCCGTGACACTCATCATCATTCTCACCTATGAACGTGTGCCTGACAACCACCTCCGTTCTACCTTAGATTGAGTGGATATCTCTTGGATCCCTTAATCGGAATCTTCATGGTATAAGCTAGAATTGATGGCGGCATTCAAGAGAATCCGGAAGGTCTAAACCTCTGTGGTATTCTGAGTAGGATTCAATGATTGAATGACTGTGACGAGCTTCAAACTCGCGATTGTGGGGCGTTAGTGACAGACGCAAAAGAATCACTGGATTCTATTCCGACATGATCGAGAACCGACAGCTGAATAGCCGTGCCGTGACAGGGTGCGTTGAACATTTTCACTGAGAGGATGGGAGGTAGCCTCTGACAATGGTGAAATCCTACATACAGCTTGCCATGGCAAGGAGTAAGAAGGATTGGATGAAGACAGTAGGAAAGTAGAGAGACGAAAGGGACAAAGCATCTCCATACACTTGCTGAAGTTCTTACCAATGAAATACATAAGTATCTCTATCTTTATCTTTATGTTTTATTCATACATCATCCATAATCATTTGAGTTTGCCTGACTAAGATTTACAAGGTGACCATAGCTTGCTTCATACCAACAATTTCTGTGGGATCGACCCTTACTCGCGTAAGTTTTATTACTTGGACGACCCAGTACACTTGCTGGTTAGTTGTGTGAAGTTGTGATAAATAGTTGAGATTACAATTGTGCGTACCATGTTGATGGCGCCATTGATGATCACAATTTCGCCCACCAAGTTTTTGGCGCCGTTGCCGGGGATTGTTTGAGTATGGACAACTGACGGTTCATCTTGTTGCTTAGATTAGGTATTTTTCTTCAGAGTTCTTAAGAATGAATTCTAGTGTTTCAAGGTGATGTTCTTATCATCACCAAAGCTGATTGATTTTCATCAATTTAGCTCTTGAATGCAATGTCCTGCTGAAGCTTGTTCAGCCATGTCTAATTTCTTTAGACTGAAGCTTTAGACTAACATTGCATGATTCTTGGAATTCTCATTAAGAATTTTGATACCTTTATTTTCTTTTTCCACTTAATTTTTGAAAAAAATCCAAAAATATATTTCTTGTTTGAGTCTAGAGTCTCATGTTAAGTTTGGTGTCAATTGCATGTTTCTGTTCTTTTTGCAATCATGCATGTGTCTTCATTAATCTTCAAGTTGTTCTTGATGGTTTCATTGCTCTGATTTTTAAATTCTCTTGACTTGAGTGTTTATGTGTCTCATATGCATTCTCATTTTGTTAGTGTCAGTAGTATACAAACTGCTAAGTTTGGTGTCTTGCATGCATTGTTATTTGATTTCAGTTGCATTTTAATTATTCCTCATCATTAAAAATCCAAAAATATTTTTAATTTGTGTCTTTTCAAGTCAATAATACAGAGAATTGAAGATTCAGAACATACAGCAGAGGAATTACACAGAAAAAGCTGGGCGTTCAAAACGCCCAGTAAGGAAGGCAAACTGGTGTTTAAACGCCAGCCAGGGTGCCTGGCTGGGCATTTAACGCCCAAAAGGGTAGTAGTTTGGGCGTTAAACGCCAGAATGTGCACCATTCTGGGCGTTTAACACCAGGATGGCACAAGAGGGAAGATTCTGTTTTTAATGCCAATTTTTTTCAGGTTTTCAAAATTTTTTCAAAATCAAATCTTTTTCAAATCAAATCTTTTCAATCAAATCTTTTTCAAAATCAATTTCTTTCCATTTTCAAAAATACTTGCTATCAGTTAATGATTTGATTCAACATTTCAAGTATGTTGCCTTTTCTGTTGAGAAAGGTTTAATGTTTGAATCATATCTTTTCTTGTTAGCCAAGTTATTAATTTTTAAAATCAAATCTTTTTAAAATGTTTTTCAAATCATATCTTCTCAATCACATCTTTTTAAAACCAATCATATCTTCTTAACCACATCTTTTTCAAAATAGTTTTCAATCAAATCTTTTTTATTTCTAATTTCAAAATCGTTTTCAAAAATCACTTTACTTCTTTCTCAATCATGGTTTTCGAAAATCAATTAAAGTTTTTCAAAATGTTTTTAAAATCTTTTTAAATTATTTTCGAAAATTTCTTCCCCTCTTCTCACATCCTTCTATTTATGGACTAACATTATTCCTTAATGCACAATTCGAACTCCATCTTTCTTGATAAGTTCGAATTTTCTACCTCTTCCTTCCATTTTTCTTTTCCTCTGACACCTCAAGGAATCTCTATACTGTGACATAGACGATTCCATATTTTCTTGTTCTCTTCTCTTTCATATGAGCAGGAGCAAAAACAAAAGCATTCTTGTTGAGGCTGATCCTGAACCTGAAAGGACCTTGAAGCGAAAGCTAAGAGAAGCTAAGGCACAATTCTCTATAGAGGACCTAACAGAAATCTTCAAAGAAGAAGAACCCATGGCAGCTGAAAACAACAACAATGCCAACAATGCAAGGAAGTTGCTGGGTGACTTTACTGCACCTACTCCTGACTTCTATGGGAGAAGCATCTCTATCCCTGCCATTGGAGCAAACAACTTTGAGCTTAAGCCTCAATTAGTTTCTCTAATGCAACAGAATTGCAAGTTTCATGGACTTCCATTGGAAGATCCTCATCAGTTTTTAGCTGAATTCTTGCAAATCTGTGACACTGTCAAGACCAATGGGGTTGATGGTAGCGCGAAATTGTGAACAATACTTTTCACAACTCTCATAATCCCCGGTCATGAACCCCAAAAACTTGGTGTTCAATACCATGGCATTACACAACTTCGCACAACTAACCAGCAAGTGCATTGGGTCGTCCAAGTAATAAACCTTACGCGAGTAAGGGTCGATCCCACGGAGATTGTTAGTATGAAGCAAGCTATGGTCATCTTGTAAATCTTAGTCAGGCAAACTCAAATGGATATGGTGATGAACGAAATAAACATAAAGATAAAGATAGAGGTACTTATGTAATTCATTGGTAGGAACTTCAGATAAGCGCATGAAGATGCCTTCCCTTCCGTCTCTCTGCTTTCCTACTGTCTTCATCCAATCCTTCTTACTCCTTTCCATGGCAAGCTTATGTAGGGTTTCACCGTTGTCAGTGGCTACCTCCCATCCTCTCAGTGAAAACGTTGCCTATGCTCTGTCACAGCATGGGTAATCATCTGTCGGTTCTCGGTCAGGCCGGAATAGAATCCATCGATTCTTTTGCGTCTGTCACTAACGCCCCGCCTGCTAGGAGTTTGAAGCACGTCACAGTCATTCAATCATTGAATCCTACTCAGAATACCACAGACAAGGTTAGACCTTCCGGATTCTCTTGAATGCCGCCATCAGTTCTAGCCTATACCACGAAGACTCTGATCTCACGGAATGGTTGGCTCGGTTGTCAGGCGAGCACTCGGTTGTCAGGCGATCAACCATGCATCGTGCAATCAGGAATCCAAGAGATATTCACCCAATCGAAGGTAGAACAGAGGTGGTTGTCAGTCACATGTTCATAGGTGAGAATGATGATGAGTGTCACGGATCATCACATTCATCAAGTTGAAGAACAAGTGATATCTTAGAACAAGAACAAGCGGAATTGAATGGAAGAACAATAGTAATTGCATTAATACTCGAGGTACAGCAGAGCTCCACACCTTAATCTATGGTGTGTAGAAGCTCCACCGTTGAAAATACATAAGAACAAGGTCTAGGCATGGCCGTGAGGCCAGCCTCCCAATGATCTAAGATAGCATCAAAATGAAAGTAGCTACCAAAGTCTACAAATACAATAGTAAAAGGTCCTACTTATAAAGAACTAGTAGCCTAAGGTTTACAGAGATAAGTAAATGACATAAAAATCCACTTCCGGGCCCACTTGGTGTGTGCTTGGGCTGAGCAATGAAGCATTTTCGTGCAGAGACTTCTCTTAGAGTTAAACGCCAGCTTTTATGCCAGTTTGGGCGTTTAACTCCCATTTTGGTGCCAGTTCCGGCGTTTAACGCTGGAAATCTTGAAAGTGACTTTGAACGCCGGTTTGGGCCATCAAATCTTGGGCAAAGTATAGACTATCATATATTGCTGGAAAGCCCAGGATGTCTACTTTCCAACGCCGTTGAGAGCGCGCCAATTGGGCTTCTGTAGCTCCAGAAAATCCACTTCGAGTGCAGGGAGGTCAGAATCCAACAGCATCTGCAGTCCTTTTTGGTCTCTGAATCAGATTTTTGCTCAGGTCCCTCAATTTCAGCCAGAAAATACCTGAAATCACAGAAAAACACACAAACTCATAGTAAAGTCCAGAAAAGTGAATTTTAGCTAAAAACTAATAAAAATATACTAAAAACTAACTAGATCATACTAAAAACATACTAAAAACAATGCCAAAAAGCGTACAAATTATCCGCTCATCACAACACCAAACTTAAATTGTTGCTTGTCCTCAAGCAATTGTAAATCAAATAAGATAAAAAGAAGAGAATATGCAATGAATCTCAAAAACATCTATGAAGATCAGTATTAATTAGATGAGCGGGGCTTTTAGCTTTTTGCCTCTGAATAGTTTTGGCATCTCACTCTATCCTTTGAAATTCAGAATGATTGGCTTCTTTAGGAACTTAGAATCCAGATAGTGTTATTGATTCTCCTAGTAGAGTATGATGATTCTTGAACATAGCTACTTATTGAGTCTTGGCTGTGGCCCAAAGCACTCTGTCTTCCAGTATTACCACCGGATACATACATGCCACAGACACATAATTGGGTGAACCTTTTCAGATTGTGACTCAGCTTTGCTAAAGTCCCCAACTAGAGGTGTCCAGGGTTCTTAAGCACACTCTTTTTGCCTTGGATCACAACTTTATTTTTCTTTCTTTTTTTTTCGTTTTCTTTTCTTTTTCTCTTTTTTTTCGTTTTTTTTTTTTTTGAGTAGAAATGCTTTTTCTTGCTTCAAGAACCATTGTAATGATTTTTCAGATCCTCAGTAACATGTCTCCTTTTTCATCATTCTTTCAAGAGCCAACATTCATGAACCACAAATTCAAGATACATATGCACTGTTTAAGCATACATTCAGAAGACAAAAGTAATGCCACCACATCACAATAATTAAACTGTTATAAAATTCAAAATTCATGCAATTCTTTTTCTTTTTCAATTAAGCACGTTTTTATTCAAGAAAGGTGATGGATTCATAGGACATTCATAACTTTAAGGCATAGACACTAATGATCACAAGACACAAACATGGATAAACATAAGCATAAAATTCGAAAAACAGAAGAATAAAGAACAAGGAAATTAAGGAACGGGTCCACCTTAGTGATGGCGGCTCTTTCTTCCTATGGAGTGCTTGAGTTCCTCAATGTCTCTTCCTTGTCTTTGTTGCTCCTCTCTCATGATTCTTTGATCTTCTCTTATCTCATGGAGGAGGATGGAATGTTCTTGGTGCTCCACCCTTAGTTGTCCCATGTTGGACTCAATTCTCCTAGGGAGGTGTTGATTTGCTCCCAATAGTTTTGTGGAGGAAAGTGCATCCCTTGAGGTATCTCAGGGATCTCATGATGAGTGGGGTCTCTTGTGTGCTCCATCCTCTTCTTAGTGATGGGCTTGTCCTCATCAATGGGGATGTCTCCCTCTATGTCAACTCCAACTAAATAACAGAGGTGACAAATGAGATGAGGGAAGGCTAACCTTGCTAAGGTAGAGGACTTGTCCGCCACCTTATAGAGTTCTTGGGCTATAACCTCATGAACTTCTATTTCTTCTCCAATCATGATGCTATGGATCATGATAGCCCGGTCTATGGTAACTTCGGACCGGTTGCTAGTGGGAATGATTGAGCATTGGATGAACTCCAACCATCCTCTAGCCACAGGTTTGAGGTCATGCCTTCTCAATTGAACCGGCTTTCCTCTTGAATCTCTCTTCCATTGGGCGCCCTCTTCACATATGACTGTGAGGACTTGGTCCAACCTTTGATCAAAGTTGACCCTTCTAGTGTAAGGATGTTCATCTCCTTGCATCATAGGCAAGTTGAACGCCACCCTCACACTTTCCGGACTAAAATCCAAGTATTTCCCCCGAACCATAGTAAGATAATTCTTTGGATTCGGGTTCTTGGTCATGGTTCTTGGTGATCCATGCATTGGCATAGAACTCTTGAACCATCAAGATTCCGACTTGTTGAATGGGGTTGGTAAGAACTTCCCAACCTCTTCTTCGGATCTCATGTCGGATCTCCGGATATTCACCCTTTTTGAGTGAAAAAGGGACCTCGGGGATCACCTTCTTCAAGGCCACAACTTCATAGAAATGGTCTTAATGCACCCTTGAGATGAATCTCTCCATCTCCCATGACTCGGAGGTGGAAGCTTTTGCCTTCCCTTTCCTCTTTCTAGAGGTTTCTCCGGCCTTGGATGCCATAAATGGTTATGGAAAAACAAAAAGCAATGCTTTTACCACACCAAACTTAAAATGTTTGCTCGTCCTCGAGCAAAAGAAGAAAGAAGAGAGTAGAAGAAGAAGAAATGAGGGGAAAGGGAATGGTTTTAATTTTCGGCCAAGAAAGGGAGAAGTGGTGTGTATGTTGTGTGAAAATGAAGGAGTGAAGGAGGGTTTATATAGGAGAAGGGGAAGGGTAGGGTTCGGCCATTTGAGGGTGGGTTTGGGTGGGAAAGTGGTTTGAATTTGAATGGTGAGGTAGGTGGGGTTTTAAGAAGGATGGATGTGAGTGGTGAAGAGAAAGATGGGATTTGATGGGTGAAGGGTTTTTGGGGAAGAGGTATTGAGGTGATTGGTGAATGGGTGAAGAAGAGAGAGAGAGTGGTAGGGTAGGTGGGGATCCTGTGGG
This sequence comes from Arachis hypogaea, assembly GCF_003086295.3. Lineage (NCBI taxonomy): Eukaryota > Viridiplantae > Streptophyta > Magnoliopsida > Fabales > Fabaceae > Arachis > Arachis hypogaea. The sequence goes on from NC_092041.1 coordinate 78,996,966, forward strand.
GTCCACAGATCCTGAGGTGTCAAGGAAAAGTCATCCCTGCACCAAATAGCAAGAAAAAACACGTTTTGTGCCAATTCTGGCGTTAAACGCCGGGCTGGTGCCCATTTCTGGCGTTTAACGCTAGTCTGGTGCCCCTTTCTGGCGTTAAACGCCCAGAATGGTGCCAGACTGGGCGTTAAACGCCCAACAGCTAACCTCACTGGCGTTTAAATGCCAGTGGGTGCGTCCTCCAGGGTGTGCTGTTTTTCTTCCTGTTTTTCATTCTGTTTTTGCTTTTTTCATTGATTTTGTGACTTCTCATGATCATCAACCTACAAAAAAAGAGAAAATAACAAAATAAAATAGATAAAATATAACATTGGGTTGCCTCCCAACAAGCGCTTCTTTAATGTCAGTAGCTTGACAGAGGACTCTCATGGAGCCTCACAGATACTCAGAGCCATGTTGGAACCTCCCAACACCAAACTTAGAGTTTGAATGTGGGGGTTCAACACCAAACTTAGAGTTTGGTTGTGGCCTCCCAACACCAAACTTAAAGTTTGACTGTGGGGGCTCTGTTTGGCTCTGCCTTGAGAGAAGCTCTTCATGCTTCCTCCCCATGATGACAGAGGGATATCCTTGAGCCTTAAACACCAAGGATTCTTCATTCACTTGAATGATCAACTCTCCTCTATCAACATCAATCACAGCCTTTGCTGTGGCTAGGAAGGGTCTGCCAAGGATGATGGATTCATCCATGCACTTCCCAGTCTCTAGGACTATGAAATCAGTAGGGATGTAATGGTCTTCAACTTTAACCAGAACATCCTCTACAAGTCCATAGGCTTGTTTTCTTGAATTGTCTGCCATCTCTAGTGAGATTTTTGCAGCTTGCACCTCAGAGATCCCTAACTTCTCCATTACAGAGAGAGGCATGAGGTTTACACTTGACCCTAAGTCACACAAGGCCCTCTTGAAGGTCATGGTGCCTATGGTACAAGGTATTGAAAACTTCCCAGGATCCTGTCTCTTTTGAGGCAGTTTCTGCCTAGACAAGTCATCCAGTTCCTTGGTGAGCAAAGGGGATTCATCCTCCCAAGTCTCATTTCCAAATAACTTGTCATTTAGCTTCATGATTGCTCCAAGGTATTTAGCAACTTGCTCCTCAGTGACATACTCATCCTCTTCAGAGGAAGAATACTCATCAGAGCTCATGAATGGCAGAAGTAAGTCCAATGGAATCTCTATGGTCTCAGTTTGAGCCTCGGATTCCCATGATTCCTCATTGGGGAACTCATTGGAGGTCAGTGGACGTCCAGTGAGGCCTTTCTCAGTGGCGTTCACTGCCTCTTCTTCCTCCCAAAATTCGGCCATGTTGATGGCCTTGCACTCTCCTTTTGGATTTTCTTCTGTATTGCTTGGGAGAGTACTAGGAGGGAGTTCAGTAATTTTCTTGCTCAGCTGACCCACTTGTCCTTCCAAGTTTCTAATGGAAGACCTTGTTTCAGTCATGAAACTTTGAGTGGTTTTGATCAGATCAGAGATCATGGTTGCTAAGTCAGAGTTATTCTGCTTAGAACTCTCTGTCTGTTGCTGAGAAGATGATGGAAAAGGCTTGCTATTGCTAAACCTGTTTCTTCCACCATTATTGTTGTTAAACCTTGTTGAGGTCTCTGTTGATCCTTCCATGAAAAATTTGGATGATTTCTCCATGAAGGGTTATAGGTGTTTCCATAGGGTTCTCCCATGTAATTCACCTCTTCCATTGAAGGGTTCTCAGAGTCATAAGCTTCTTCCTCAGATGAAGCTTCCTTAGTACTGCTTGGTGCATTTTGCATTCCAGACAGACTTTGAGAAATCATATTGACTTGTTGGGTCAATATTTTATTCTGAGCCAAATGGCATTCAGAGTGTCATCTCAAGAACTCCTTTCTTCTGACTAATCCCATTGTTCACAGGATTTCTTTCAGAAGTGTACATGAATTGGTTATTTGCAACCATTTCAATCAGTTCTTGAGCTTCAGTAGGCGTCTTCTTCAGATGAAGAGATCCTCCAGCAGAGCTATCCAAAGACATCTTGGATAGTTCAGAGAGACCATCATAGAAAATACCTATGATGCTCCATTCAGAAAGCATATCAGAAGGACACTTTCTGATTAATTGTTTGTATCTTTCCCAAGCTTCATAGAGGGATTCTCCTTCCTTCTGTCTGAAGGTTTGGACTTCCACTCTAAGCTTACTCAATTTTTGAGGTGGAAAGAACTTTGCCAAGAAGGCATTGACTAGCTTTTCCCAAGAGTCCAGGCTTTCTTTAGGTTGAGAGTCCAACCATGTCCTAGCTCTGTCTCTTACAGCAAAAGGGAATAGCATAAGTCTGTAGACCTCAGGGTCAACCCCATTAGTCTTGACAGTGTCACAGATTTGCAAGAACTCAGCTAAAAACTGATGAGGATCTTCCAATGGAAGTCCATGGAACTTGCAATTCTATTGCATTAGAGAAACTAATTGAGGCTTAAGCTCAAAGTTGTTTGCTCCAATGGCAGGGATAGAGATGCTTCTCCCATAGAAATCGGGAGTAGGTGCAGTAAAGTCACCCAGCACCTTCCTTGCATTGTTGGCATTGTTGTTTTCAGCTGCCATGTGTTCTTCTCCTTTGAAGAATTCGGTCAGGTCCTCTAAAGAGAGTTGTGCTTTGCCTTCTCTTAGCTTTCTCTTCAAGGTCCTTTCAGGTTCAGGATCAGCCTCAACAAGGATGCCTTTGTCTTTGCTCCTGCTCATATGAGAGAGAAGAGAACAAGAAATGTGGAATCCTCTATGTCACAGTATAGAGATTCCTTGAAGTGTCAGAGGAAAAGAAGAGTAGAAGACAGAAGTAGAAAATTCGAACTTATCAAAGGAGATGGAGTTCGAATTTTGCA